>NC_057694.1:6920074-6945243 GCF_014466175.1 Vespula pensylvanica
TAATACGTACGATAAGGGAAATAAAATTTTCGCGATGGTAATAGCGTTTTTTCTTCTTTCTCTTTTTCTTTCTTTTTTCGTTTTTTGAGATGTAAAAATTATTCGACGAAAAATTTTCGACGAAAAATTTTCGACGAAGTCCTCGTCGATATCAAAGGGTGTCCACGAGTTTTATCTAACTTTCGTGAACATCGAATTGTTTGTATAATAACATCGAGTTTAGGTATACGTCAGCATCTTTTTTTCTTTCTTTCTCTCTCTCTCTCTCTCTCTCTCTCTTTTTCTTTTGTGCATCGGTTAAAACTTAATCGTCTCTTCTCTCGATAAAAGAACAAGTGTCATCGAGGACGAAGAGTACTCATGGCGACGTATATCGAGATCGAGTTAACTAGACCGTGTCATTAAAAGAACGATTTTCAGGTTTGCATGCGATATACAGAAAGAAAGAAAAAAAAAAAAAAAAAAAAAAAAGAGAGAAAAAAATTTTAATTCGAAATAACAAAAACGTTCCATTTGAAACAACCATTTGAAAAATTATTTATGCAATCAATCGCGCTCATTGATGATCACTGTTTTAAGAAGAGAAAAGAAAAACAAAAGTTCGAGATTACGATCGAAAGAACGAAAAACTTTGAAACGTTTGTTTCCATCGATCCTTGATGTATTTTTGATCTAATAAATCCTTAAACGGATCTTTAAACTCTTTCTTGTATTTACATTTTATTTGCATTCGTCGTTGAAATCTTTTCTTATGTTTCATTTATCATCTACATAAACAGATGCTTGCTTAAAAAAAATATATATATATATATATATATATATGTATGTACGTATGTATATATATTATCGACGACTAATGTCGCAACATTTTCTCGTCAACGGAAGTTTCTTTCGCGAGCTTTTTTTTTCGAATGACTTTATCGTCGTCGTTTGATGCGAAGAGGTGAGAATGCAAATGCGTTTCGGTACCACCAAAGAAAAGAGAAATTCTCCGTTGAAAAAGTTTTTCGGCTTAGTTTATTCAGAGATAGTAAAGGAACGAATTCGTAACGTAGAACAGATCAGTAGGATGAAGTTCGAAGCTCGAAATCGACCGTAAGAAATATCTCTAAGAGAAGTCTGATAAAGCTCTCTCTCTCTCTCTCTCTCTCTCTCTCTCTCTCTCTCTCTCTCTCTCTCTCTCTCTCTCTCTCTCTCTCTCTCTCTCTCTCTTTGTCGGACCTTTGAAGCGAACTTAATGTCTGAACGCTGAGTTCGAAAGCGCGGCTAGTGATTCTTGTAAAATCGATCGGCCCCACAGCTAAGACGTTCAGAATCTTCCAGTCTGATCGCTTTGTTTCGGTGAATCCAAGTGAACAAAATACCAGATCGTTAGCGAAGTGTTATCGTGGAAATTCTCCAATTGAATTTGCGTGGATAAGTTTTAAGAATAAAAAAGAAAAGAAACGAAAAGAAAGTAATACTTTCTCTTGATTATTATTATAAGGAAAATTTCATTACAAGGTATACTCGATTGACCGATAAATAAATGTTTAGAACATTGAATTTTTTACATTTAAATAAATAACGCCAATATGTTTTTCTCATGAATTGTTTGAATATTTTATATCTAGATGAATAATCATTATAATATAGTACGTTTATTTTATATATTGAACGAATGTTTGTATACGATTATCGCGATAATGATTTCCTTTTTTTTTTCTCTTTTTCTTTTTTTCTTCTTTTTGTTGTATTCTTATCTACAAAAAATATCTGATGTCTCATATTCCGAATAAATAATATCGTGATATTTGTTTATTTGAAAATATTTTGTATCTTATATATATATATGAAACTCTACAGTAATGATAAAAGTAACATTTTCGTTTCTAAAAGAGACGAATGCTCTCTGACATTTTTTCTCACGCTTAGACAACGTAAAAGAACGTAGAAGAGCATCGTGGATGGTGGAATACGTCCGGAAGAATTTTATTCGGAAAAATGAACGAAAAACAGAAAGAAAGAAAAACCAAAAAAAAAAAAAAGGTTATCGAAAAGAAAAGAAAAAGAAATTCAAAATTAAATTAATCGTGATTTCGTAACGAAATTTCGTGACAAGTTAATCGTAGTTAATTAATAATGATACCGAATGAGAAAAACGTAGATTAGGAAGAAAGTTTTAGGTTAGAAAAACTTATTTATTCTTTATTTATCTTTCTCTCTTTTTTTTTTATTTTATTTTATTTAATATTTATTTCTTTTACATGCGTCTTTTATCTCTGCACCGTAGAAGAGAGAAAGGTTGAGTTAGGAGGATCCAGAAAGAAATAAAGTAGAGGAGGAGGGTGATGTAGGAGGATTAGTAAAGAAGAGAAAGTAGGAGGGAGGAGGAGGAGAAGAAGGAGAACCAGTTCATGTCAAAGTCTTTCCAACGTTCTTCTCGTTAGCATTAATAATGCATCAATGTCACGGGTCGTCGCGTGTTAGATTTATCAGGCTTCTCGGTCAACCAACGTAAAATGTATGCGTGTGAAAGAGAGAGAAAAAGAGAGAGATATATAGAGAGAAAGAGAAAGATATATATATACATACATATATATATAGTAAAGTCTCGGTGCAGTTTAATTAATGAATTCTTTTACAGCGAATCTGATGCCATCGCGCTTGCACACAACCACATAACGCGTAATCGTGAACGATCTATCTACGAAAGCTCGATACGGTTATTACGACGTTGAAACCGTAACGGAAGATTATTATAGCGTTAAGGAGTCTCTTCTCTCTCTTTCTCTCTCTCTCTCTCTCTCTCTCTCTCTCTTTTTCTCTGTCTTTCTTGATGGCAACATTTTTCTTCGACGAGTAGCCTGCTTGTTCGGCTCTGCCATCTTCTCTATCTTCTCATCTTACTCTTTCTATTCTATTCTTTTCTTTTCTTTTCTTTTCTTTTCTTTTCTTTTCTTTTCTTTCTCTCTTTCTTTCTTTCTTTCTTTCTTTCTTTCTTTCTTTTCCTTTCTTTTTCTCTTCTTTCTCAACACCATTCACCGGACCGCAAGACGTTTAGTATCTGTCTCGTTAAAAATATTTGCCATCCAGTGGCTTTATTTTTCTACTACGTGTTACTTCCTCTATAAAAAATATCTTAACAAGAGACGTTCCTCTTCTCTATCCTTCTTTTTTCTTTTTTTTTTTTTTCTTTCTGCTTTTCTTTTCCTTTTTTTGTATTATTATTCGATCGAAATCTCTAATTATAATACGTTACAAATCGTTGATCGTTTGCTCAGTTAAAGATGGACGTATCGCTTCATCTTTATATCTGAAGTCAAATTTAATATTAAAATAAAATTTTTAAGGAAAATAAGAAGAAAGAAAGAAGAAGAAAAGAATAGAAAGGAGAGAAAACATTGTATATTGTA
The DNA here is from genome assembly GCF_014466175.1 of Vespula pensylvanica. Classification (NCBI taxonomy): domain Eukaryota; kingdom Metazoa; phylum Arthropoda; class Insecta; order Hymenoptera; family Vespidae; genus Vespula; species Vespula pensylvanica. The sequence goes on from NC_057694.1 coordinate 6,923,470, forward strand.
ATATTAATGTCATTAATATTAGCGACGGAATCATTAATATTAACGACGATATAATTATTATTAAGGATCATCACTACATAGGATTATTAATTACGTTATTAGTATCGTTCGACTTTACGATGACGAAGCAAATCCTTCTCAATTCTAGTTTTCGGTACCAATTCGTTCCAATATATGGTATACATCGTTGCCTCCTTTCGAGGAATTTCTATATCGATTTCCTCACTATTTGGATCGTAGCTTTTGTAAAGATCGAAAAGTAGAAGAACGAAGAAATAAATTAACTCGACAACGCTGATGAGGCTAAACCCGATGAAGACCCCGCAAATACCTCCGATATCACCTGTAAAATAAACGTCAGTCCTTTTAACGATTTGTTTTGTATCATTTGAATAATCGATTCGAATTTTTCGAATCTGATCTTAAAACTATGAATGGTCCTATACCGATTCGAAACTCATATTTTTTAAAAGAAACACAAACGATTTTCTACGTTTAAATTTTCATCGAAAAAAAAAATATATATATATATATATAAAAGATTAGAAATTAATTGATAAATAATTATGTCCTATTTCAAATTCGAAAATGTAATCGAAATAAAATTGAAAAGAGGAGAAAGATAAAAATGAAAGAATAGATTTATTTATTATTATATATATATATGTATGTATGTATGTATGTATGTATGTATGTATGATTGTGATTTAACATAAGTCATAGACATTCCGACATTTCTATACTTATTAATTGAAAAACATAAATATATATATAATTGTTCTTCTTGAAAAATTATCGAACACTTTAAGAAAATCGTTTTAATATCGATATCTCGATGTATATCGATATCTCAAATAGAAAGGAATGGAATCACATTCTTTGAAATAATCGACCCTCGTAATGAAGATCCACGTCGTTATTACAAAAAATATTTTCGATTGTTACCCGTCTACGTGTAAAAATAAAAAGAGAGAACGGAGTAAATAAAAAAAAAATAAAATAAAATAAAATAAAAAAAGAAAGATTGTCTCGTTACGCGTGAAAGAATCGAAAACCGAGGATTTATTTTTCTTTTTTCCTTTTATTTTCTTTTTCTCTTTGGCCCGAGAAAAATAAATAAAGCTTGGGTTTTCGGAAAGGGGTAGTGGTACATCGAAAAAAGTTCGATCAAAAAACAAAGTGAATTTATCGTGTTTCGAGAGGGTGACGTTCTCGAACGAATCTTTTTTTATCTTGCATATTTTGATTTAGGATCTATCGAACGTTTATATATATTTACATACATACATAGATATATATGTGTATATGTATGTATGTATATATATATATATACGAAAGTCTCGAAAAAAGATTAAAAATATAACTTACTCAAAAGTTCATACCAGGTGTAAGATATATCTTGTTTCAATCTAACCGTACCATACTTCGAAAAGAATACATGAATGATACTTTGATCGACGATATTGAAATTGTTTCTAAAACGCAAGACAAATATAATAAGAATAAGAAGAAATGTTTTATTATATATTATAATTAATTATGAAATCAATAATTATTCCGTCGTATTATATTTACAACAATGACGTCTCGTAAAATCCAGGTTGCATCGTAGAGAAAGAACTATGCATGGTATAAACAACGTCTTGACATGAGGGATAACAACTTTTACAATGTAACGATTTGTAATTATTCATCGTGATATTTAATGTCTCTTCTTCGTGAGGAAATACGGTCAACCACTCGGCTGAAATTAAAAGATAAATAGATCGTTATAATAGAACGTAGAGAGAAAAATTAATTAACATCGTTTTGATGTTAACGATGATGTCACTTACATTTGTAATGATTTAAGCAAGGCATGTCTGTCAACGTGCAAGCTCTTCTTCCATCTGTTATAAAGAAAAAAAAAGAAAAGAAAAGAAAAGAAACGTACATATATTAACAACATATATATATATATATATATCGCTCGTAAAAAAAACATTCGTTTGTTAATTTCGTAAATCAAAAAAGCAAATAAATAAATAAATAAATTAATTAATTAATTAATTAATAGATAAATAAATCAATCAATAAATAAACGAACAAGTAAAAAAATGAGAAAGAAGAACATAGAGAAAAAAGGCATGAAGAAACATTTGATTCGATTCGATTTGATTCGACTCAAGATGAATTAGAAAAATGAGAGTGATACGGACATTAGATTCCTTTTTTTTTTCTTCTCTCTTCTTTTTCGAATGATCGATAAACTATATAGAGAAGTACGTAAGTCGAAGTAAAGATACCGGGCGCAAGAAGAAGAGCAGAAGTTTCACGTTCGACCAGAGAGCATTTCGTTCGCCCTCGTTCAAGTTCCAGTCATCGCTTAATCCCTTCGTCGTCGCTTGAATCCGTTTCGTGCGATCGGCTTTAAACGCTTTAAGTTAGCCGCAGTAAAGCCTCGTTACAAAGCTCGGGAGAACGCGAACTGTACGCCTGCAATACTCTCGGCAACGTTTCTTTACAGATTGCATCGGAGATAAGAGAGAAATAGAAGATAGAGATACTGAATAGAAAGAGAGAGAGAGAGAGAGAGAGAGAGAGAGAGAGAGAGAAAATATGAGTTTTATTCCCTTAGAAGAATTTCTATCAATGGATGAATATCTAAAAAACTAACGAGGGATCTAATTATGTCTAATTAGCTATGGCGAGTAATAAGAAAGCGTATTGCGGAATTTAACGTACGAATTGATATCGTTAAAAGGAAAAAAAAATGAAAAAAAAAAGAAAAAAAAAGAAAAGAAAGAAAATGGAAAGAAAAAAAATTAATAGAAAGAAGAGATAACAGAAAATTAGATGATCGGAATTAGAGGTGAATTTTTAAACGGCAGCAATGCTGTTTTTTACTTTTGATTAGAAACTTTTTTTTCTTATGTTTCCGATAGAAAAGAAAAAGATTTGCCGTGTTTCTCTACGTATCGCGTGTGTATTCGTATTCTAATTTCATCGTTATTGATTAGAAAAAAGTTTTAAAGAAAAAAGGAAAGAAAATTGATTTTTATTTCTTTTTTTTTTTTTTCTATTGGAAAAGAGAAGAAAACGAAGGAAAGAAAATGGAATAGCTTCTTCGATTTTTTGGTCGAATGACATCGATTGACAATATCGCCGAATAGTTTGCGATGCTCTCTCTTTCTCTCTCTCTCTCTCTCTCTCTCTCTCTCTCTCTCTCTCTCTCTCTCTCTCTCTCTCTCTCTCTCTTTCTCTCTCTCTTCCATTTCCCGTTCACGTCTCGAGAGGACATCGATGATCCTTCGATTCGATTCGATTGTGCGAGCTTTATGAGATTGATACGAAATGACAAACGCATTTTGATTATTATTGTTATTATTATTATTATTATTATTATTATTATTATTATTATTATTATTATTATTTTATTCATTAATTTTTTTCTTTTATTTTTTTAATATATGTATATTTTTTAATAATAATAATATATATATATATATATATATATATATATAACGATATCGATTCCTCTTGCAAAAATAATCGGTCAGGAACGAGTCTCTAATCCGATTTCAACGAATGCACTTAATGCATGCACCAGCATGGATATGCATCTATTTCATGTATATTTTAATTTGCTTGACAGAATGATCGTGAGATATCTCTCGTAAAATATAATTATTTAAAGGACTGATCGTCTCCAATAATGAAACGTAAAATCATCAATTATTCTATTAAAAAATTATTATTATTATTATTATTATTATTATTATTATTATTATTATCATTTGCGATAAGATTTATTCGAATGGTGACGCGACAAAAAAAAAAAAAAAAGAAAAGGAAAAGATTCAAATTATCGCAAAATCTCATCGATTCCGAATTCTTAATAATCTAGCATTATCCATTTTATCTATTTGCTTATTGTTCTCTCTCTTTGTTTTCTTTTGCCTATTTTCTTTTCTCTCTTTATCTTATCACTGATCATTATATTCTAATCAATCCCATCCATACCTACGTTATATACAGATATATCTATGCGTTGAAATAATAATGATGAATTTTTGAAATATTAATATAAAACATTGAAAATAATAAATACACACACACACACACACACACATATATGATTATCTTGATATACTAACATTTAGAATTGACTTCGGTACGTGTTGGAAGATAAAATGGAATGCACTTGCACATTTTCCATATTAGCTGTTCCCTGCAATCGACCAAGCAATCGCTGTAACTGTAGTCACCATAACGAGTTCGAATCTCGTTAGGGAATATGCACTTCCGTTTTGAAATTGGATACGATTTGGTTTGACCGGTGCTGTAGAAGGATACAGCCTCGATTTCCAAGTAGGATTCCAATAACGGCGAAACGAGCACCTCGGTGACACCGCCGCTGATGTTATCGGGATAATCGGTTGGATTAAACAACGTCACCTATACAGGACACACTTATACACGTCACTCATTTACATATTATCCTTACGATATTATTCAAATTAACATAAGATAAATGGTAATTAATGCTAATAACGAATAACACGAATTTTGCTATTCCTTTCTTTTCTTTTTCTTTTTGTTTTTAATTTAATTTCTAATTTAATTTAACGAGCGAGAACGATATTTTTATCGGCTAATATGAAATACACATATAGATTTTTTTCTTTTATCGTTGTCGTTAACCATAATTAAATATTTCGATATATTTCGATTAAATCCATTGAAAATAATTTTCTTTTTTTTTTTTTAATTTTTTTATGTTGTTAATTTTTTTTCATGTGACTCGTCATATTCTCTTCTTTCAAGAATCATGAGATAATCGTGTCAGATAACCCAAACGCAATATTATCGCGCGATAAATAATTTATTGCTATTTAATTCTTCTTATATGTATCTACACTATCTTCGTACTTTCAATTGAACTGTATGATAGATTGTAATCCTTATAATAAATACTATCATTCTCATTATCATCCTTATTATTATCGGTATTATTATTATTTGTAAATAAAAACAAGAAATAAGGCAAGTCTATTATTGGTAAAAGAGAGATAGATGGAAGACGTGGTATACGTCGAAATACTTTGGTAAAAATTTAAATACTTTGATAAATGTTGCTGAGAGAAAATTCTTTTCTTTTCTCTCAGTTTGAGAGACAAAGAGAGACACACGCAGAAAGAGAAAGAGAGAGAGAGAGAGAAAGAGAGAGAACTGTCATTACGGAGGATGGACATGTAACTTGCGCCGAAAGCATGTCACGCAGGAAAGCGTTTACGTGAGCGAAAGTACGAAAAAGAAAGACAGAAAGGAAAATAGAGAAAGAGAACAAGAGAGAGAAACAGAGAGAAAGAGAAAACGACACGACAATGTCCATTTACAATGGTGGAACGTGTAAAAAACATTTTGGACGGAGGTAACAACCGCTGCGGACGAGGATTACTTGGAGAAGGGATTATACCCTTCCTGCGTTCGCTAATGACTTTTGTGAGCTTTTTATCGTCGTGCCTCGTGTCGGTTATAGTACTTTCCGTTGAATGAAGCACAGATGTTGAGTAGTTAATGGTCGTCTCGTTGATGAGAAAAATGAAAGGTGCGAAAGATGGCTCGGTCCGGTTCAGTCCCGTTTACATCCTTTCTACACTTGGTAATGTGAAATTTAATAATCGTTTAAATTCTCGACTAATTTTATCGATCTTTCTTCTTATAGATGTATGTATATATATATATATATGTGTGTGTGTGTGTGTTGATAAAAAGCTTTGTTATAAAAAAGAGTCCTTTAAAAAAAAAAAAAGAAATGAAAAAAAAATATCGTAGGTCGATAACGTTAAATATTTATTTATATTTTTTTACACGTTGTAAAATAGTTTTCTTTTTTTTTTTTTTTGTTTTTCTTTGATTATTTTTTTTTATAGATAAACGGACGTTAGAAGGTACACTCGTTAAATCGTATATCTCTGTTGATAAATTATTTTTTAAAATCCATTCATCGAAACGAATAATATTAAGTGTTTATACCTTGTCTTCGAATACTCATAAAAAAAAAATTACGTAATGTAATTACTAAATGGTGAAAATGTCCGATGTAAAATGGATTTCTGATTGTTTGAAATGATCTCAGGAGTACTATTACCCTCTCTCTGTCTCTCTCTCTCTCTCTCTCTATCTATCTCTCTCTTTTTTCCTTTCTTTCTTTCTTTATTTCTCTCTTACCTTCCATCCGATAACGGGAAGAAAAGTGTAAAAGTAATCGTCCAGGAAAGGTTCCATCACGACTGTAAGACCACGTTCGATTCCTAAATCCTTCACAGTTCTCACTTCCATTGGTTCCTCGTCGTTGCTGTAAAAAAAAAAAAAAAAAAAACCAGAAAAAAAGAAACAAAAATTTTATTAACGTTGAGTTAATCCATGTAAAACATTTTTAAACATAAGTTTATATAAACTTCTTTTATCTATTCGATTGTATCAATCGATTGATATAATTTATATGTAATATAAATTTAGTTCCAACCTTCATGAACACCCTATATATATATATATATATATATATATATATATATTATCGTGAAATAATATCTGTCCGATCGACGATTATTTTAAATTCGACAAAACTTCATTGAAATTGTTTTAAACTCACTTTGTATTGCCTTTAATTATATAATTAAAAGTACAACAATATCCATCCTGGGTTTTTTCGAAAGAGAAAAGTTCCGAACAATTATATTCGTTGCCGTTGAATAAACACTTGATCAACATAAGGGTACATTGTGGTGTCAACTGAAACAAATAAAAAAGTAGGATCGATCTCGATCAATTTTTTTCGTTCGTTTGAACGTATAAAAAAAAGAAAAAGAAGAAGAAGAAGAAGAAGAAGAAAGAAAAGAAATCATGGAAATTTATATTCTCACTTCTTTCATTATGGCGTCCATGTCGTAATCACCCTCGTAAAAATCCAGTAAAACACGATTCAATTCGTCGTATCGTGTTATTTCGAACCTGTGCATCGAATTGTAAGCGTCTCCCAATTGTTCGATCAATTCTAAAATTTCGTCGCTGGACAGTTTAGTGACGTTTGATCTGTAACTGTGTAATGTCGGTGTAAGATCAAAAAAAAAAAAAAAAAAAAAAAAAAAAGAGAGAGAGAGAACTATAATAAACCACGAGACTATAATCAATACCATAATATTGTTACATCCATCGTTTCGCGCAAATTACGTTTGACTTCGTAATTCTGACGAACAAATTTATCGTGTATTCAAAGTGTTATTTAATCGACAAATTTTCACGAAAGAGAAAGAGAGAGAAAGAGAGATAGAGATAGAGAAAGACATATAGATAGATACATAGATAGAGAGAGAAAGAGAGAGAGAGAGAATTTTCCGGAAGAATCGACGAGGTGAAAACTCGAAGAGAAACATTGAAATACTAACTCGCTGAGCATGAAGATAAGTTTTCATATAATATGGAAGCACAAAGTACCGAAATGGTATTCACCATGAAGGCCAATGGAAAGATACGAGTAAAGGGAAAGAGAGAGAAGGAGTAAGAGAGAGAGAAAGAGAGAAAGAGAGAGAGAGAGAGAGAGAGAGAGAAACTCTATCGGTAACTTGGAGAATAGTTTTGAATCGGTAATTCACGAAATGTCTATTCCATTAACGTCGTGAATTTCAAGCTCATAGAAGTTCTAAGTAACGCACTGGGTTCCTCTTATACTGGATGGATCGAAGAGACCATGGATTTTCGTATATATGAACGCTTCATTAAATATAATCATAGATTCTCAGGATCTTCATCAATTTTCGTACAACGTCAAATGATCCAATGTTAAATACGTAACATATACCTACCTATATACACACATACATAGGAGGGGATAAATTAACATTAATAATAATAATTATTATTATTTATGTTAGTAATTATATTATTATTATTAATATTATTATTATTGTTGTTGTTGTTGTTGTTGTTGTTGTTGTTAATTTATCCCGTACTATGTGTATGTATATAGATAAGTATATGTTACATAATATAATAATAATTATTATTATATTATTATTATTATTAATTAGTAATTATTATTAATATTATCATGTAATCAAGATAATTGAATATATATATATATATATATATATATGACATAAAAAAAAAAAAGAAAATTCAATCGTCCATTATTTGAACACGTAGGTAATACATCATTTAGTCATGCTTAAAAATACATAATATCATAAAGATCGTTAATACCGGTTTAGTATTACCTAGAACGATATGTGCCCTGCATCGTCGTTAATCCTCCGAATCATAAATTAATATAACGATGTAATGGTGGTTGATGGTGTGACCATCGTCTAACGAAAAATTACTATCCATAACGAGTGTAATATGTTTTTAATGATCCGTCAAAATTACTACGTCGTTTAAACACGCTTATACGTTATCTTTATAACTTCCCATTTCCGTTTATATACTTCTCTCATCTACGTATAAACATATATATATATATATATATATATATATATATATATATATATTTATGTATTACGATGTTATACGTTTATGTGGTAAGCTTTATAGCTGTAATATCTTGCGCATGTCGGTGGTTAATAAGTTCGTTGTAGCGGTCGAAGCAACATTATTGCAAAAGACTATATATATGTATGAGTGTATAATATACATACATCTTCGTTTAAGAACGCAGAAAACGAAGCATCGATCGTGCACGGATCAACTGATCTTCGTATCGTATCGCACGAGTCTACTTTAACAAGAATTTTCCTTTCTTATATAAAATATTAATTTCCTTAACGTTAACGTTAGCCAAGAAATTCCTAAATCCTCTATCAGCCATTAGTGAATATTATATTACTTCAAAACCACGTTAACTATTTAATACCAATATTATACGACACGGGGTCGAAAATTGTTAAGCGTTTTTACGAATCGATTATTAGTTTTGAAGATTTTTCAAAGTTGCATAAGTTAGGAAAGTGTGGTTTCACAATTTGAAAAAAAAAAGAAAAGAAAAGAAGAAATAAGAAAAGAAATTAGTCTAAAGAATGTCGAAGAAAAGGAGTAATCGATCTTTAAAATTTTCTAGAAACTTCTGATTCATCTAGGAACTTTTTTAGTCGACCGCTTAGTACAATATCCGAAGAAGAAAGATATCGTTGAAGTTTCTGATTTTCCATTTTTTTTTTCTTCTTTTCGCTCTTTTTTATTATATCCTTTCTTTTATCGGTTAATACATACATACATACATACATACATACATACATACATACATACATACATATATATATATATGTATATATATATATATATATTTATTATACCTCGAGAATAAAACTTAGTTTCATATTTGACGTGAAAAGTTCGAAAGTTTCTACTTCTCTCACGGAAATATTTCTCTACCTCGATCTTCGATCTTTCATTTTATCGTCTTTGACGCTTCACAAGGAACAAGTAGTGTAAAATACTATCCAAACAAAGGGTTGAAGAGAACCCGACGAAAGAGAAATAGTTAGAGATAGAGAGAAAGAGGGAGATATATATATAGAGAGAGAGAGAGAAAGAGAAAGAGAGAGAAAGAGAGAAACGTAAAGTACAAAAGTACCTATAGTCTTCTTCGATCAACAACGTACCAAAGCAACTTTACAATCGTAAAGTTTAGTAACTACGTTGTCGTTTCAATTCGACAATGCGTAACTCGATCTCTAGAACCAAATTTCTACTATCCCACTTTCTAATTTGAAGACGTCATCAAATTGATCGTACAAATATTAGAACTTACCTTGTCTCGAAGTATTGTCTTATCGTTAGAAATTTGTATTCTCTAAATTTTCCTCCTCATATGTATGTGTATATATATATATATATATATATATATATATATATATATTTCTTAATGTTTCTCTATACTAATCCCACTTCTTCTAACTCTTATTACTGCCTCAAATTCTCTGATAATTTTTAAAACGTATCCCTAAAAAAAGAATCGAAGAAAAGAAGAAATAAAAAAAAAAATTTTTAATCTGAATCTCCTCGATAATCTTGCGTATAAGTGAATAAAAATAAAAAAAACACGACGATGACGCTCGACGGCGTTATCCACTTTTTTTAAACGACGTGAGTTCGGTGACAGCAAATAAAATAAAAAAAAAATAATAAAAAAAAAAAGAAAGAAAGGAAGGAATAGACAAAATAAAAAAAGATATCCAATTGCTTAGAACGCATGGGCCGACACTTTCTCTCTTTTCCTCTGGTATTCAATTTGAAATATTTCCTTTCGCCGGCGAACGTTCCGTATTTATGGGGATGATTTGAAAGTAATTCGCACGACCGATTCTAAGCGGTCGTATTTGCGATTCGGGGAATCGGTCGGAAACGAACGAACGGGCGCGTTAACGCGGCCAAATAAAATGCGTTTGGAATAATGCTCGCTAAACAGACTCGACGACGCAACATCAATGCGTACACCCGATTGAAATCGGCCATGCACTGCAATTTGGTGCGGTGCTTCTACCCACCCCTACTTCTCGTCACTCTGTCTACCCATCCCTCCTGTCTCACCCTCTTTCGATTCGATACTCTCTATTTTGCGTCGTCGACCGTCTCTCGTTTTACCGCAGACCACTACCAACCCCCTCTCTCCATTCCCATCCCGTTCTCCCATGCATAACCGTCATCATTTCGTGTTTATTTAACACAATGAAAATCTCTCTCACACTTTCATAGCCATTTTCATCGCGGATCGTCGACTTATCCTGTTGATACTGCAGATTGCTATGGCTGAAAATGATAACGGGGAAAAGATTTTCTTAGATATACATACGATCGTTCCTTTTATCCGATCGTAGAAAAGAAAATTTCTACGATCTCTCGAAAAGACCCTTAGCACCATGATTTGCACGTCGCACAATTCCCACGTTAATAAAACGAATCACGATCGAGGAACGACGGATAATAATTGCAATATTACGTTTCCGTAAAGTATAGATAGGTTTTACGTACGTGTTAATTATAATGCCAAAGGTTCAAGAGTTTTGATTAAGATCAAAAGCAAAGTGTCAAACGTTTACCTGGAAACGTGATCTGATTGGTAGGATAATGATCCGACTCGACCGACGTCACCATCGGCAATGTCGTGAAAGCTGTGTAGGCATCGATAACGAAATACACCAATATGCATATTGTCGTCAGGTGCACCGCGATCCATATGATCCTTTTTTTTTAAAATGATAAAACAAAGAAAAAAACACCAACGAATTATTGTTTTCAAATTATTGATTCCTCGAAATTCTTAAATATATTTTTTATCGTAATTCTATAAAATTGTCGAATGCTCGACTTGTACTACTTTGATGCCTGACATCGTAGAAGTACGTAATTCTATGTATTCCTATCACTTAAATGTCTGAATGCGATTTCTTGACTCGTACCACTGAGAAAAATTGTTGTTCTATTAATTGCTGAGTGATAGATGTATACTACTTAAATTTCTGACTTGATACGAATTTGTACTACTTAAATATCTAACATCATAGAAACATGTAATTCATTCGTACTACTTAAGACGCCCGACCGAACGACTGCTTGAAACTGTTGCAAAAGATTATTAATCCATTCACGTTCAAACTTGACATATATTTGTTATCGTTATTCTATTAATTATCAAGTGGTTAACAACTTGAAAGAAATGACAACTCATTTGTATTACTTAAATGTCCGATCATTGACTCGCACTACTTGCAATTCGTACTACTTAACGTACATACGTTTACTTGACGCAACAAATTCGATTGACGTTATAAATGATTTATAAAACAAAAAAAAAAGATATATATATATAAAATCGATAGAGTACATTTAGATCGATCTTACATAAAATTTAATTCGATATAAATCAATGTTAATAATTACCTTTCGATCCAGGTTCTACGTGGCTCGGTCAAATACTTGTAACCCACCAAAGTAGATTGTTCGCAATAAAGACTGACATATTTGACAAACGTCTTAAAAATATGATATCTTAATGACGATCGCTTCGTGATAGAGGATGCCCATGCGTTACTGGCACCTACTTTCGAAGTTCTCGCTTTTATTTGCACCTTCCCTTCGGTAACGTCCGTTTTCATTCTCGAGCTAACGAAATTATTTGATCGATGTTAAACGTTAAATCTTTGAAAATTATTTGATCTACGATTTACGATCTATGCGACGCACAGTATTTGCAACAATCGTCCACGTGAGATCGGAACCTTCGAATTAAACAAACTCGAACGCGCATCAAACAAATCGAGCCAACGATCTTAATTCGATATTCGTTTAAAATTTACAACATCGTCGAAAGAAAAAAAGAAAAAAAGAAAAAAAACGAATAAAAAAAAAAAAAAGAAGAAGAATCTACCAACGATACGATCGTTTATAATAATCAATACAAATTCGAATAAAAATAATTACGGTTTCATGCTAGTCGAAAACGAAAACGACTAAGTCGATCCGTCGGTCTTGTGATCGTTCTTTCGACTGAAGAAGAATCGCGTTATACAGTTTTCAAGATCGTAAAGCGACTACGATGACGTTTGCACGAGGCTATTGGATGTTTGTCTGTCTCTCTCTATCTTTTTTTCTGTAACTCTGTCTCTCTTTCTCTCTCTCTCTCTCTCTCTCTCTTTCAAGATCGCTTTGTTTCGTTTGAAAACATCGGGACAACATTCTCACGTATATATCCACGTATCTCTCACCACGTCAATCACGTATCTCACGCACGATCGAATGCAAGTCACGTCTACTTTACCTATTTTATCTCTTTTCATTTCTTTTTCTATCTCTGTCTTTATATATATATATATATATATATATATATATATATAACTCTCTTTATTCGTTCGTCTATCTGTCTATCTATCTCTTTCTCTAAGTATCAGTACATCCGACATACTGGACTTAAGCTACGACGAATAGCATCGAATAGCGTTTTCCTCGCTTCCTAGCCAACCCTCGTGAATTCTTTATAACCTTTTCCTACTACTATACTTTTTCTTTCTCTTTCTCTTTCTCTCTCTCTCTCTCTCTCTCTCTCTCTCTCTTTCTCTCTACCCCTCTATGAAAGAGCTCGAACAAACTCGTACGTGCGAGTACTCGATAGGCATGTATCACACGGCAGAATCATTCGGACGCATCGAGAATTAGATCAAGTTTACACTGTGTTAATCGAATCTCCATACTCGAACATACTCCCGATTCCTCTATCAATCGTCTCTCCGTCTATCGATTTTTTTCTAACTATCCTTTTCTATCGTCCAAGTATACGATACTCTGATATCGATGTCTACGCTTCTTCTTTCGCTTACTTGCCTTTCATACTGTTTTTCTTTCTATTTTTTATTTTCTCATTTTCTCCTTTTTTCTTCTGTTTTCTTTTCTACTAGACTTCCTTAAATCTCCCTAAGAATGAACTTCTTCCTGTAGTAAAGGGTGGAATATTATTTCTTTTTTTTTTTTTTTTTGTTTTTATTTTTTATCTATCCGACAAAGTTCTCGATGAAGAAGAGAAAAACGAGAGAAAATGTAAAAATATCGAACGTGTGCTTTCTTTTTTTTTCTCTCCTTTTCGTTTGTCCTTTCATTATTCTTCTTTTCTTTTTTTTTTTGTTCTTTATGGATTTTTATTGCTGATGAAAAAAAATTCTTTACATTTAATACATAGAGTCTCGAGAAGTTGATTATTATTACTTTTGATTCATTGTACATATACGTATACAGAATTATAAATCTCTATCCAACGAGAATATAATGCAAATTCCCGAGAGGTTAAACATTACGCTCTCGTTTTCATAGAACATAGTACCTCAGAAATGACCAAAAAGAGAAAGAGAGAGAGAGAGAGAGACAAAGAGAGAGAGAGAGAGAGAGAGAGAAAGAGAATGTATACCTTGGTAAAACGGAAGCTGCTTTCACTCGTTTCATAACTCTCACGTTTGTTCTGATAACTCGGTGGAAAGTAAAGTATCTCGCGCTTGTGCAAAGTTTCCTAACGATTTAGCCTTATCTTTGAAGCACTTGTTATGTAAAGAGGGGGTCTCGATCCGTATTATATATCAGAAATAAGTAGATATTTCTTTTCGTGGTGGTTCTTTCTTTCTCTTTGTTTCCATTTTTTTGTTCTTCCTTCTTACTTTTTCTCTCCTTAATCGTTAATATAAATTCGTTCGTTCGTTCATTCGTTCGTTCGTTCGTTCGAGAAAAGAAAAAAATAGTTGTACTCTACAAAGAAAATTCTTTAAGAATTATATATATATATACATATATATAAGATATGATAACAAAGAGAAAAAAAAAAAGAGAGAAAGAGAGAGGTAAACGATGAGATAGAAAACAAAATGAAAAAGAAACACATAATCTTAGACTCATAGATATTATTCGGCGTAGCAGCGCGATAGGTGGGACTGAGGGGGTGGAGACACGTGCTGACGTTGAATTCAACAGCTTTAACGTAAAATCTTATTTGCAAAATCTATTTTGCTTAATCTCGAGATTACGTTCGTGTATAAGCCACGCTAGGCAATCCAATTTAAATACAATCCTTGAACACGAGAGAAACGTATCGCTTACAAATGTGTTGTACGGTATACGCGAAAGGGATATTAAATTCGTGCGATTCCGAATTCAAGGGACGCGAATTTCTATCGCCAGGCGATTCTTCCTTTCACCATTCTTTTTTCCTCTCTTTTTCTTTTCTTTCTTTGTTCTTTTTTTTTTATTTTTGAAATGAAAATACGAAATAAATAAAAAAAAGAATGAAAAAAGAAAATTGCAACAATCTTTTTTTCCTCGAACGCGATTCCCGTGTATTACAAAAAAAAAAAAAAAAAAAAAAGAAAAAGAAAAAGAAATTGCTCTCGAATGAATTAGTCCCGATCGTACGATTTTTATTATAAAATATTTGCATTCGCGATTTTATCATTTAAAACGGATATATAAGGAATTTTACTATTTGATAAATCTTTGTTTTTTCTTTTCATTTTGCGTTTCAGTGTCACGATGGCGTGATATGAAAGAAAAAGAAAAAAAAAAAAAAAGAAAGAAAAAAGAACAAAAAAAAGAAAATTTCTCTCGAATCAATGCCAATCGTACGATTTTATTATTTATGTAGATAGGTACATAAAGAATTTTATTATTTCATAAATCTTCTTTTCTCTTCTTCTCTTTTCCTTTTTTATCAGATATATATATATATATATCACTCGTGTGAAAAAAAGAAAAAGAAAAAAGAAACAGAAAAAAAAATTGCTCTCGAATTAATCTCCAATCGTAGCGATTTTATGAAATACCTTTATCGCGATTTTATTATTTGAGAGATCTCTCTTTTTTTTGTTTCTTTTTCTTTTTTTTTTTTAATTTTTTTTTTTTTTTTTCATTTCTTTTTCACCTTCTTCCCTCTTTTTATCAGGCAATATCGCTAGCGTACGTGATATGCGAAAGAATATTCGTACGTTCGATCAATTTATTATTTATCGTTCATATAATATATTTTCGAGTGTGTGCGGTCGAGTTTAACCAAGCATACGATAAAATACGATCGAACTTGCGTCCATACGGAAGAGGAAAGGTTTCCTTTGCAAACACAAAACGCACCGTTATAATTTGACCGAATATCAATATAAACCATCGATGTTTCTCGATGTTTCCTCCTTTATCCATTAAATATGGAGTGACCGTTAGACACTTTATATATTACATAATATATTTCTAACTGTTTTTAGATCGATGTATGACCAAAAAAAAAGAGAGAGAGAGAGAGAGAGGCGAAGCAGAAAAGACAAAAAAAAATTAGTAAAAAAGATTGCATACGTTTATACGGAAATCAAGAAACGAAAGAGTTTAAAACGAAAGAAAATAAAGATTATTTTTTGTGATAGTATTATATTTGATTACCTATTTTTCATAAGGTTGTAAAAGTTGGTTGTGAAGGAAAAAATAGAGGATAAACTCGGAGCGTAAGTGCAAACAGAGATTTTATTTATAATTATTAATTTTATTTCTTATCGATTGTCAATGGAGTAATTCGTTCATTCATTCATTCAAAAAATACATACGTAAATACATACATACATATATGTATAATATCGCTAATAAAACTTGTTAATCCAAAAAATGTCGTCCTTCGAGAAAACATGCAACAATATATATATATATATATATATATATATATATATATATATATACATATACATATATCGTATATGGGGACGGAAACTATAAAAATATAATGCGAAAAAAAGGACAGGACAAGTTTCCGGTGATAGCAATTGTCGATGATTACTCTCTCCCTCTCTCTCTCTCTCTCTCCGTTTCGTGCATAAAAGAAAAAGAAAAAGAAAAGGAAAAAAAATACAACTTATTTTTTCCATAATTACGAAAAGGATATGCATTTAGATCTAAATAACGATCTCTTCTTCGAGAACGAGGAAGACGATAAATAAAAAAAAATAATAAATAAAAAAAAAAGGAAGAAAAATAGGAAAAAAAAAAAGGAAAAAAAGAAAGAAAGAAAGAAAGAAGAACGATGATGTTCGACGACAGGTGACACTAGGAAGTTCACGTGAAATTTCATTAGAGCGTAGACGCGAAACCTTTTACGGTAGCGAAAGCGTGGTAGCTAAGAAAAGAGATAAAAAAATTAAGGGTAAAGGTACGAGCCATTCCTTTCCTTTTTCGTTTTTTTTTTTTTTTTCTATTCATAAAGAAAAAAAAAGAAAAAAGAAAAAAGAAAGATAAGAGAGGAGAAATGCTTCTCTCAAAATGGGGTTCACCGACGATGGTCCTCTCTCTACGTCGTCAAGAGCTGTTTCAGCTTTCTCGAAGGCAAATTGAAAGAATACTTCGTTACTATACCGATCGAAAGGACCTCTTTTTCTTTTCTTTTTTTTCTCTTCTCTTTTTCTATATATATACATATATATATATATATATAAAGTTTTCTGTTCTTTAAATAGAAATTCGATCGGCACTCAGAAACGCATTAACGGACAGTTGAGTCTCAGATCTCTTCGATCGATCGATTCGGTCTATTTACAAACGATTCCAACAAAATTTCATTAAAGGATCATCTATAAAAGAATATTGTTTTCTTTGTTTTTTTTTTTTTTGTTTTTTTTTTTTACTTATCGATAAGTACTGCTATATTATCATTTCGTAGAGATAATAATGATAATCAAATGTAAGGGTAACTTATCGATTCGACGAAGTTAATTTATAGGATCTTTCGGAAACGAGTTTGTATTTTCTTAAATAAAGGAAGAAAAGAAAAACAAAAGGAAGTAAAGTATTCTGCTTTATTTTACATATACGATGATATATAACGGTGATAAAAAGTAAAGATAAATATAATCGTTCGGTCATCACGATCGATTTTTATGTACGAACGATTCCGAAGAAAATTTTCATCAAAGATTTTTTACATAAACGTGGGTTCACTTCTTCCTTCATTGATATTATTATTTTTTTATAATAATAATAATAATAATAATTATTATTATTATTATTATTATTATTATTATCCAATTAATATCATTCAAATAAAACGAGTTCAACTTAAAAATTCAATGAATTCTAATATAAACCTTCGAAGAGAAAAGCTATCGCGAACATACACACACACATACACACACAAACAAACATGGACACACACACACACACACGTATACACGCATAAAGAATAGATAGAGAAAAGAAAAACGAGGAAATCTGATTTACATCCGCATGTGAAAAACCGAGATCGAAAGATACACTCTTCCCTTCTCTCTCTCTCTCTCTCTCTCTCTCTCTCTCTCTTTCACTTTCTTTCTTTCTTTTTCTCTCTCAGCGTGGATTCAATTATATCCGTGGCAAAGAGTAAGTGAAAGAGAAAGAGAGAGAAAGAGAGAGAAAGAAAACTGCAGACGTAATCACAACGGATATTGCAACGCGCAATCTAGCCATGTACGATTGTTTCGAGGTCACATAAACGCGACCCAATCGCGATTGTTTTTTATCATCGAAGGACACTGTACTATGCTGGTTATAAGAATTTTTGCCTTTAAGAGAAAACATATGACTTATATTTATTTATATAATTATCGAGTTAATTAAGTTTCATAAAGTTCCAACGAATGAATATCAAGCTTGTTTTTCATCGACAATATTGAAACAATCGATAGTACTGAAAAAGATTTTATTATTTTAATATTTAAATATCTCAATATTTTAGTTATAAATAATATTAATTATTATAATAGATTAAATAATATAATATTATTATAATAGATTTGTTCGAACAATTATAATTTAACTGGTAACACGGAATAAATTGTAAAATAATTTTCATTCGATATTTCGATACACTTTAATCGTTGTTCCTTTATAATATCTAAATTAATGCTCGACGATTATAAAATCAGTTCTCTTTTACCTTCCAACTCTCACCATTTATTTATACGATACAACTATATAAACACGTACTCGATTATATAATTGATATTCTCGATTACATTATTTAAAGAACGTACAACGTATAAGAAGTATAATATAATACTATTTAAACGATATGTTAACATATATATACGTTAAATATATAAATAATTTTAATTCGTATAAATAATTTATACGTCAGATTATTTCGTTATTATTTATACGAACAATATACGATGTACGTAAAGTACAATAAACGAAATAATATAAAAACGATATTAAACTTGTTTAAACATTACAGAAGCTCTTACGAGTTATCTATAATAACTATAATTGAATATTTCGCTAAATTAAAATTTTTTACTTTTAAACTTTTTCACTGACTCATCATCTTCAGAAAAGTATCGACGGTGATTTAACATGTACAGGTCATCGATTTTTTAAGGACGAGTGAAAACTGTTATATTGTACGAAATATGAACTATATATATGTGTACGTATATGTATTATATCTACAAATATGTCAAGTACACGTTTCACGCATAATGCCTTCGTCTTCGCCTTCGAACGAAGACATGCTACATCTTCGTTAATCTTCGCCAATTTAACGGAATTAATCCCAAGCGTACCGTACTTTCTCTCTCTCTCTCTCTCTCTATCTCTCTCTCTTTCCTTCTTCTATCTATCTCCGACTTCGTCTCTCTCTCTCTCTCTCTCTTTCTCTCTCTCTCTCTCTCTCCTTCTATCTATCTATCTATCTCTCTCTCTCTCTCTCTCAACCCCTTCGTTTTCACGGTGTCCCAGTTAAACCACTCGCACAAGTTAAAGGAATATAGGAGGAGACATAAATGATGCAAATTCGTCGAAATATTAAATGCGTCAGGTCGTTATCAAATAAAACATCCTTTCTCTCTTCGTTAATTTTTCTTTTTTTTTTCTTTTTTTTTTTTTTTTTTATTTATTTTTCTTCTTTCTTTTTTTTTTCTTTTGTGTTCCTTTTTTTCGTGCTCCGATAATTGATCATCTCGAGAATCGTTATTATTATTATCATTATTATTAATGTTATTTGTTTCCGTTCATTATCGTCATATCAGAAATACTTTTTACAATAGTAGAAGTGGCCATAAAATATAACTATCTGGAAAATAAAATACACTTATCGATTTAATGGAAATTTTACCAATTTACGATGCGGAAAATTCGATTCGCATTAATATACCATTGCTAATCAATAGTTTATCGTCCGTTCTCATTCGCGGATTTGCTTTACCGATGATTTAAAGATTATTAATAGAACTTTTCTAGGCTATCCCAAAAAAGAAAGAGAAAAAGAGAAAGACAGAGAGAGAGAGAGAAAGATAAATAAATAGGAAAATAGAAATAACGAAAATAGAACGAATCCGTAAGAATATCGCATTTTTACCGACGAAATAGAATTTTGATTGAAGTTATTCTAGTTGTTTCTTTTTTACTTTTTTTTTTGTTTTTTCATTTTCATTTCTCTTTTATTAAATGTATTAATATCCATTTTCGACGTAACAAAAATTTTCCAACCACTCGTGTAATAAGATTTGCTTACGTGAAGGAAAACACGTGCGTTCTCACGACAAATACTGCCAAGTTGCATAGTATACAATGTTTACGATATAAACCTATGCTTCCCGTATATATGCCATGTACGCATATACTAAAATTTGGAACACACGACTAGTTATGGAGCGACACGAGAGCAATATATTTAATGTAACAGATACTATATATACCGATACACATTCGCTGGTAGAATGGACAAGAATTGTCACTGGATTGTTGAAATCTTATTGGTTCGAGTCTTCGATGAGTGCCATGAATTTTCCATCGCAATATATGCGAATCCTTGGATGAAGTTCAATGGCCATTAAGCTTATGGTATATCGTAAACATAAACGCATTTGATCGTTATTTAATACTATGTGATTTAAACTACGATCTACGTAGATTATACTTCGAGAATCTTTCGTTTCTTCTTTTTTTCTTTTACATCTCCTATTTTTCTTTTTTTTTCTTTTCTGCCAGACAAACGATAAAGATCAAAAGGACGTATTTGAGATTCTTAAGAATAGTTCAGAAACGATATTAAAAATTTAACTTCGATATCGATCATCTCAGACGTAACACATACATTTTTAATCGATCGTTCAATTATAATAACTTCGACTCTTCTAAATTCGTTGCTGTACCTGTCGTTCTTAAAAAACTAATTTTCGATTCGACATTTTCGATTTTTATCATCGATCTCCCCCAAAATTTCTATCTAAAATTGTAATTCGATAAAATTCAAGAAAATTCGACGCTTCTAAATTCGTAGTTCTATTCAATCTTTTAAAATCTATATTAAAAATATTCGACTTCGTTATTCGATCCCGACGTTTCGTTGTATCTATCAAATTTTAAAGGATCGTTTAATGAGATTCGAGGATTCGAATATTCTTAGTTATATTTACTCTTTTAAAAACTAAATTAGATATTTTGTCGACTCGGATCGGAAATTGTCCATCGGAAACTGTATATTTATTTTCACTTAATTGCTATTGGGAAATATGGGTAAGGTATTTAGGAGTGGTGACCGTAAAGCTAAGCTAATGCATCAAAACGTCGGTTCGCCGGACATCAGTCAGGCAGTACCGTGTGTTGCTCTCATAATCCTACGTCACATCACTGCCGCCAGATGCGTGATGTGTCTCTCTGGCAATGTGAAATTCCACAATTACCGTACATATGTCAGGAACATTCAAAATCTCACCTTCTCTCTCTCTCTCTCTCTCTCTCTCTCTCTCTCTCTCTCTCTTTCTCTCTCAAACTCTTTCCAACTCTCTCTTTCTCAATTGATCTAACTCTCTAACTTCTTTTAAGATGATGTCGTGATAATTAAAGATACTTTTATCGTACGTTGATTAGATTTACGATTCGATCACGCATACCGTACGAAATTAAATAGATACGAAATGAAAGTAGAACGTTCCGACCGAAATCACTTTTTTTTCCTCTCGTGCGTTTACCCTTTCTCTGGTACGTATATATCAACATATATGTATATATGTATGTATATGTACGTATATACGAATGTGTATGTGTGTGCGTACGTGTGATAGGTATATGCTCACGTTTACGTTAAAAATACAAACGTAAAACTCGAAACTTCGTACAATCGTATCG
The DNA here is from genome assembly GCF_014466175.1 of Vespula pensylvanica. NCBI lineage: Eukaryota > Metazoa > Arthropoda > Insecta > Hymenoptera > Vespidae > Vespula > Vespula pensylvanica. The sequence goes on from NC_057694.1 coordinate 6,945,115, forward strand.
ATGCACGCACGTATGCATTTACGCACATGTGCGTAAATCACGATGCCGGACACGATCGTGAGTCAATTTATTTTATAAAATCCTACACGCTTCCTCTATTTTTCCTTTTTTCTATTTTTTCATTTTTTT
>NC_057694.1:6945394-6945613 GCF_014466175.1 Vespula pensylvanica
CTCTCTCTCTCTCTCTCTCTCTTACACAGACACACTTTGTTCTCTCTTTCGCTTACGGTGAGAGATATGCTTGATAAGTACTCATATAAGTCAAGAAATGGATAAAATTATGCAAAAGTATTTGAATAGGTTAATAAAACTCTAAGAAATTACATCGTTAGTGAATTCTCTATTTATCTCTCTCTCTCTCTCTCTCTCTCTCTCTCTCTCTCTCTCTCT
>NC_057694.1:6945713-6960713 GCF_014466175.1 Vespula pensylvanica
CTCTCTCTCTCTCTCTCTCTCTCTCTCTCTCTCTCTCTCTCTCTCTCTTTGTAGTAACGGAGACATTTTTTTCTTCTTTTTTCCTCTCTCCTTTTTTTCAATTTTTTTTTTTTTTTCGTCGTTCGTATGTGTTTTGTAACAATTTCGTGTCCGTCCACCTTTGTCTTTCGCTACAGCCCTTTCCACGTTCTTCGCGTGAACGTAGAGCGTGACAGTAACGGATTAATCGGTGGTCCACCCTGTGAGACTTGTAAAAACGTAGTTGATGAATTTACGGCTAACGCTGGATTGGAAAAAAAGAGAAGGAAGGAAAGAATAAATAAATAGAAAGAAAGAAAAAAAGAAAGAAAGAAAGTAAGAGAGAAAAAGAAAAAATCGAGAACGAGAATGTTACCAAGGATGGAAAGGTTGTTCAAATCCGAAATCCTGCTTCGGTTCGATGAAATGGATTTTAAAGAGAAAGACAGATAAAAAAAAAAAGAAAAAGAGACAAAAAGAAGAAATATATTTTTCTTTCGTTACGTTGAAGTAACCTATCCACCTGTTATATATTGAAAATCGTTTTCGTAGGCTCGACAATGATGATAAATAAGAAACAAATTCAATTTTCTAAACGCTTTTGATCAGGCCACCTACGACGAATGCAATCGAGTCCAATCGAGCTCAATCGAATCTTCGGGTATATAAGGAAGATAGTTGGAATAGCAGATAGATACGGTGAAACTGTGAAAGGGAAACGCTACTGAGCAAATATTGGCGGATCCGCTTGACTTGGGTAATTCTAAGGTACTCGAATTAATTCTCGAGAATCGTACGTTCTCTTCTGTTAAACGGTCGGAAGAAACGATTCGTGTGGAAAGGATAGCCTTCTCGTGGAAATAACTAAGTACCTACCGAGAGGGAAAGAGAGAGAGAGAGAGAGAGAGAGAGAGAGAGAGAGAGAGAGAGAGAATGAGAGAAGGAGAGATAGAAAGTTCCAAAAGAAAATCACAGTTGCACGCTAAATGTTCTCAAATTATTAAAAAGAGAGAGAAGAGAAAAAAAGAAAACAAAAGAAGAAAAAAAAAGAAAAATAAAGAAAAAAAACGATAAGTTCTCTCTTTCTCTCTCTCTCTCTCTCTCTCTCACTCTCTCTCGGAAAAGGTACTTCTTTTTAAACGATGACAGCTTTCTCTCGTTTCACGAGTAAAAAAAAAATTAAAAAAAGAAAGAAAAGAATACAAAAAGAAGAAGGAGAAGAAAGAAAGAAAAAGAAACGGATGAAAAAAAAAAAGCTACGAATGTAGGGCGCGATTCCGATCGAGAAAGAAAAATTTTGAGATAATTGTTAGCGAGCTACGGTACCTAGAGCAAAAGCAAGAGCGAGCTTCAGAAACATGACAACTGGAAGGTTTTATCGGATAAGGAAGGAGAAGAGAGATGACGAGATAAAAGATACAGACAGATAGAAATAGAGAGATAAAGAGAGAGAGAGAGAGAGAGAGAGAAAGAGAGAGAGAGAGATAATACGGTGTAGATCGCGAGAGGAAACGTGGAAGCTTTCGAAAACGGTAGAGGAAAACTCAACCAGCGTAAAACGAACCACAAGCTGGAGTATTTTAGGCATTGTTAGAAAGGAGAGAAGGGTTGCCTCGTGTCGGTTCTACATAAAAGCCTTCGTTCTTCTCACCGTCTCGATCCTTCCCAAAGAACGTTTCGAACGAACGAACCTCTACGCACGAGTTTACTGCCGTCGGCTCGTTTCGGTAATCATGATGCCATGAATAAGAAAGATAAGAGAGAAAGAGAGAGAGAGAGAAGAACGAACAGAGTAGTCAACTGACACGTTTCGTACTCCCACGCCTAAATTTTATGAGTTCTATTCTTTCGAAATTTCTTCTCTCTTTCTCTCGATATTTTCTACATTCTCCTGCCTCTTTCCACCCTCTTTACCATCTTTTCTTTTCTTTTCTTTTCTTTTCTTACGCTCCTTTAACGTCTCTTGGTATTCACGTTAGTTACACATTTTCTTCTTTTTTCTTTTCCGATATACGTAATGTATATCTTCTTTTGATTAAGTTGTTTCGATAGTTCGTCACAATGTCGGTATTAAAATTATTCGTAAGGGAAAAATTCGTTCGATGTTAGACAACGAGTATATCGACGTTATAGTATTCTTCGATTAATTAATGCGATATTGAAATTATACAATGTTGGAAATTATTCTTCCAGATTGGACTACGAATAGTCCGATTCAATTATTTATATATATATATATATATAGTTCGAAAATGGAATATTAAAATTATTATTAAAAATTATCTTCAAAATTGTACGATCAAAATCGTTCGATGTTATGTCGTCGAAATTTTTTAAAAATAAATATCAATGCGATATGACTCGGCCATCATTATATTGTACCGACTAACAATATTGTTCCCCTTTATTTCATACCTTCCTACTTAGATAGAAAATAGGTATTCTTGATAGACCATCGTTTTCTCGACTCTGACTTTTTGACGTATCTTACATCTTTACCGTTCGATTTCCGGATATTTCTCTTCCTATAGCAGATGGGAAAACTTTTATTTGCTCGATCATATTATCTCCTGTGGTTGAGAAAGTAAAGCCCTTTTCTATACCGCTTTCTGAAATAACAGTCCGAACTCCGCAATAATCGTTTTCTACGCAATGACCATTCGATTCGATCTCTCTCTCTCTCTCTCTCTCTCTCTCTCTCTCTCTCTCTCTCTCTCTTTCTTTCTTTCTCCTTCTTTCTTTCTTTTTCTACTTTAGGTTATCGAGAAATACATCGATTTGGCCTATTCTTAAACGTTAGAGAATGTTAGGGGATACTCATTCGTGGAAACAACTCATGGTCGATAAAAATAAAAGGTCAGGACTCTTTTTCTTTCTTTCTATCTATTTTTCTATATTTATCTGTCTTCGTTTCTTTATCTCTCTCTCTCTCTCTCTCTCTCTTTCTCTTTCTCTTTCTCTTTCTCTTTTTCGAATCACCAAAAAAAAATTGGAACGAGAATCCTACAACATTTTCGTGAAGATTCGACTGAATGATCATCATTGACGGGTTTGATTACTATTAGTTATGAGAAGAGAAAATCGTTTAGGGTATATAAAAAACGCACGTTCCCATTGATATGATCCAATCTATAGAACGTTTAAGTCTTTTTTTATGTGTGATCAAAACATGGATGATCGATGAAACGAAACAAGGGAGGATATTGGAATCATTAATTATTACTCATTTACTTCTTTCAAAATAAATCATTTCGAGTGAAATATTAAAATGTTATTTACGATCGAAGAATTTTCATTGTTATATTTAAAAAAAGAAGAAAAAGGAAATAAAAATACTACAAATTCTTTCATATTTTCGATTTCTATTGTTCGAAAAATCGATTTTTCGATATTGGACTTAAAATTATATATATAAAGGAGAGAAAGGAAGAGAAAGAGAATCTATGTTGAAAGAACAAACGTGAATATGGTTAAGCAAATAGTGTCGTATCATAAACAGTCACTTTATTTACGCGATATATCGCACACGTTCGTGAAAGCTTCGTGATCGAACTTTTGTGAAAGATAGAAAATGTTATCCAGTATACGCGAAAACGGAGAGAAAGAGAGAGAGAGAGAGAGAGAGAGAGAGAGAGAGAGAGAGAGAATACAGAAAGAAGGAAAGAAAGAAAAAGAGAGAGAGAAATGTACAGGTTTCCACAAATATCGAATGGTACTGGCAACTAGAAGCAAAACTCAATTTTCTCTGTGTACCATGCAACTTTCTCTTTGAAAATGAGTTTAGTCTTCGCACGAAAGATCACACGTTCACCTTTCCATGATATACGAGTTAGCCACGGTCCATGGATATAGTGTAGTAAGACAAAAAGATAAAAAGAAATAGGAGAATAGAAACGAAAAGCCACAAACGATACGGTACAATTCGATCCAAATGAAAAGTTTGTCGGATTCTTGAAAAAAGAAATGAAAAGGAAAAAAGTTTTAACTTAATTATATTAGCAATTATTATTGCATGTATCTAAATACGTATATATATATATATATATATTGTTCGTCGATATATCTCAATAGTCGAGATTGTTTCTCTTTTTCTCTATCGCGTTGCAACGTGTCAATTCATTTATTTATATACTCGAAAAGAGATTAATGAATGACTAAGTGACTGAATGAATGAATGAATGAGTAAATGTAAGGGTTGGTGGGCTGGATAGATGAATGAATGGATGGATGAATGAATGAATGCATGGGTAGGTGGTTGAATAGATGAATAAATGAATGAATGAATGAATGAATGAATGAAAAATTGAAAAAAGATTAAAGAAAACGAACGATTCGCGATTATCGATTAGAGAAAGGGAGAAAGAAAGAGAGAGAGAGAGAGATTCTTCCTTTGTCTCAATCAGAACCGACGATTCCGATCGTATAGTTTGAGCAAAGTACGAAACCAGTAAAAGAAGGATTAAAACAAGGAGAAAAGAGGAGGAATAGGGATAGAGAGAGAGAGAGAGAGAGAGAGAGAGAGAGAGAGAGAGAGAGAGAGTGAGAAGGATAGACACGAAGTGCAAGTGACGATGAAAAGGACGCTCGATGAGAAGTGGAACGAAGAGAAAAAGAGAGAAAGGGAGAAAGAAGGAGGGAAAGAGAGAAAGAAGGGAAAAAAGAAAAAGGAAAAACAACGAGCGAGCGAGAGAGCGAACGAGATGAAAGATGAATGAAACGTGGAAGGGATAGTAAAAGGGGTATGGGACGAGGTGAAGAGGGTTTAGGAAGAGGGTGTAGAGCTGTCACGGTACCTCCATTCGAACACGGAGGAGCATTCCGAGTAATTATAACCCCCTCCGGCTCTTTTATTCTCCTTTCGTACTCTCAACGATGCTTTCTTCCAGCCCGGACTCGTCCTCTATCTGCTGGCAGATGCTCTTCACTTTTTAATCTGCTTCACGAGCACACACACGTATACAGTTACGTACGTACACATACATGCACGTACAACCACACGAAAAGACGTACACACACACACACACACACATATGTATGTATGTATATATATAAATGAGAGATATGTTTCCTTTGCAATTTTTTTCCCCGCAAAAAAATTTGCCAAAAGTAATTTGAGATCGTTTACTGATCGTACGTAAGTCGCGTATCTAGCCGAGCTGATTGATAAATCCGTGAAAATTATTGATTCGTTGAAAGATGTGTGTACGATAAAGTGTGTTTTAGTCGAATCAATTCCGAGTAGATTCGTTCGACTAGCACTTTTCTCGTTCTAGCGTTATCTACTTTTTTTTCTTTTTTTTTTTTTTTTTTTTTTTAACAACACCCTGACCGTTCCATTCTGTCCAATGGAAATGAGCTACGTTCGAAAAGCGAAATTTTCTATTCAACTGAATAATCGTTGCAATGGGCATAGCGTACTCGTACAATTATTCGCCGCAATTTGCTCGCGTTAAATTTCTCATGGGTGGTCGAAGAGGAGGGTCGTTCTTTGTTTCTTTTTCTTTTTTTTTTTTCTCATTCCTTTTCAAAACTCTCTTTCCAATAGCTTTTCTATTCGCTTTTCCAGCTTGTTCTTCGGTTTTGTTTCGTTTTTGTATATTTTTTGTTTGTTTGTTTTGTTTTTCTATTTTCTTGTTTTCTTTGGACTGCGATGAACGACCGAAATAAAGGAGAGAAAAAGAGAAATAAACAGTCGCAAAATATCGTTCCAAGAAATTTTGATTGCCACTTGGAGAGTCTTCAAGTGTCTGCCACTTGTTCGAACGTAATCCTAATTACAAGACCGGGGGATGAGAAGTTCCATTGCCGTTTCGTGTAAAATGCAGGTTCCCTTGGGGTGGTAAGGTCTCTCGACGATCTTCGAAGATCCTTTAGCCCTTCGTCGACGGGAAAGGTGTTAACACTCGAATCTACAGGGGAAACAAAAGGGGAATCGATTTTCCTTCTCGTCGAGTATTATTCTCCCTTATCTTTTCTCGTTTCTCTACTTGATAGAATAATAATTTACCATTAAAGCTTTCGCGATTGAACGTTGCTTAGAAAAAAAAAAAAGAGAGAGAGAGAGAAAGAAAAAAAGAAAAAAAAAAGAAAGAAATTATTTTTATTTTGTTCTCGACTTTATCAACAAGAAAGAAGAGAAACGATGAAAGTAACGAAACAAAAAAAAGAAAGCTTTCTCGAATAATTAGGCTCTCGGTATAGATCCTTAAAAAAGAAAAAAAAAAGAAAAAAAAAAAGAAGGAGAACGTGGAGAAACCTTTTGTTTTATATCGTGTGAGTAAAAAAAAAAGGGGGTTAAAAAAACGGAAAAAAAAGAGACTATTTCGTAGGTCGGAGTTTAAAGAAGCATCGTCGTATTATATGCCGCAAACTTTTCATACGTCGTGCACTTCGAAGTTACGAGACAGGCTCGTTGGCATAAACGTCATGGGAACGTGCAGCATCGTAAAGCATTACTTTTTAAACGTCTACACGCGAACGTGTGGAAGATATCGTCGTATCTTTCGCGCGTAAGCTACGTCACGTGTATATAGATACCAACGTATACATATATTCATATATATTGATATGTACGTACATACATACACACTTAGCTGGGTGTTCGCGAGAGAAAATTCCAACACACGTTAAGTATTTTAAATAATAGCCAAATTTATGAGAGGGTCGAAAAGAGGGCGTTTATAGGGAGTGCTTTTAGCGTTAGATCTCGCTTACTGCTTTCTCTCATACACACACACACACACACACACACGCACATACTAGATGCTCTAGATGTTTTATCATGCTATGTTTTTTCTCACATCCGTCCGAAACGAGTTGCGTACGTGAATGCATGCATGAATGAGAGAGGAAAAAAATTCTCCTCTCTCACGTTCAAGAAAATACAATATTCAGTTTCCTCGAATCACTATACGATAGGTATACAATGATATCTTATTTACAAAATCGAATATATGAGACTTGATGTCATAAAGTTAAGTATGCGATATGCACGATACAGACGAAGTATGATGTAATAAAGAGAACAGAGGAAAAAGAAAAAGAGATTTTTCGATACAATAAAATATAAAAAAAAGAAATAAATAAAACGATGCTTTCTCCAATGCTCAGTCAGAAAACTTATATGTGATACAACGAGCGTATAGAAATGATCTGTTAACTAAACGATACCCTCTCTCATTTGTTAACGAGAGATCATTTTTCTTCTCTTTTTCCAAAGTTTCATGCTCCTTAATCACTCGTAAACAACTCGGTTTCTCATCGAAATCACTCGAGACGATGAAACGCGAGAATTTATATAACTGGATATCTGCATCCACGTACGAAATAGAAGACGAAGGAAATTTTGAAATAGGTATCGTCGAGAGAAAAAAAATCAACGGATAATTTTCATTTTAATATCTTGTTGTATAATTTTCATTTCAGTACGTTATCATATTTCTATAATGAAAAAGAAGTAGAAGAAGAAGAAAAAAAAAGAGGAAAAAAAGGAGAACGCGAAATCGGATACGAAATATAAATAAATAAATAAATAAATAAAGAAATAAGTAAATAACGAAAATATTATCAAATAAACGTGATAAACGCACACAACTTACAGAAATTACAGAAACGTTTCCGTTAAACTTGTTAAACATGTGGACGTACTACGTTGTTTAACGTCGTCGACTGTACGTATTGGATTTATCATCAGAAACGCTCGTAAACAGACTATCAACTCCGTCCCGTCTACAGTTATCTATTCAAAGGAAGTTCAACGTTATGAGGAGAATCAGATCTCTCTCTCTCTCTCTTTCTCTTTCTCTTTCTCTTTCTCCGTCTCCGTCTCTGTCTCTGTCTTTATCTGTGTCCGCGAATGTCTGACTGCGGAATAGTCCTTTCAACTGTGACAATTAACGTTTGAAAATCATTTCACGTGACCCCTCTTTTATGTCCAATCGAGGATGAATCATCCTTTTATATTCCATCAGGAAAGGATCGCTTAATTCGATTAAATTTTATCCTTCGAAATTTATATTCCTCGGATGAAAAAAAAAAAAGGTCGTAAGACGGGAGACGAAATGATTAAAACATGCATAAAAATTTATACATTCGTTCGGTCAATATAACCTAACGATAATGATAGTAAAAATTATTTCGATTGTTAAATTAAAATTATACGCGTATCTCGCTTTATGTAGGTTCGTTCGGACGAACGATCTACCTCGTAAACGCTCGAATTTATTCGAGCTTAAGATCTGAGAACAGACACTAAGAGAGATTGATCTTAAGATTAGATAAGAGGTGATAGAAAAGGGAGAGAGGGTGGAAGAAAGAGGCAGAGGTAGGGGTGGTTGAGAGAGAAGGAGAGGAGGGTCGATGTAAACGATACAAGTTAATGGAGAATTATCAAATATTTGGTATTCCGCTCATCCCATGAGCAAATTCTAGTGGTCAAGGTGGTTAGGGGCATCGATTATGCGTGCCTTAACTTCCTACATTCCCACGGCATTTACGAACGATTATCGATCACCATCGAGAGGCTCGCTTCAGATATAGATTAGTTTGAAACTCGAATCAATTACATCTACATCTATACCTAGCTACTTGAACGACGACGACGAAGACGACGACTACGACGATGGCGACTACGACGACGATAGTGATGACGAGTACGGCAATAGTATAACTGTTGAGCCTCTGTGTTAGATTCAGAACGTTACTCGTGATAGTAACTAGTAATAGTAGTAGTTGTAACATAGTTGCGACTGTGGTAGTCAAGGGATACCCGCGGAGCCGCGAGGTATAACCAAATCTAATTAGTAATGCCGATTTAGCAAACCCTAATTGCGCACCAACATATCACCAGCAATTTATGCGATGCCCGTGTTATGAATCACTTCGTACCCGTGTTTTCCACGATCAGAGAGAGAGAGAGAGAAAGAGAAAGAGAAAGAGAAATGTATATGTGGATCGCTCGTATGCGTGTGTATATATATACGTATGTATGAATATCCTGTGAGTACGTATACGTTTGGAAAGAGAGACAGAGAGAGAGAGAGAGAGAGAGATAGCTAAACATCACCGCTCGCGATTTGATATTAATTTCCATACTTATTAAGGGATCGACTGTACATACAACCAGCCGGCCACTAATACTACCGCAAATTCCTGGCTAGTTAGAAAAGGATAGAAACGTGTTATCGTTACGTCATATTCCTATGTCAAGGAAGCTTTCCTGCTGGTGCTCTGCTGATTAATATATCGTTTGGATTACCGAGAATATCTACGCGGATTTAAATGTTCACCAAGGTAAAGTTTGGTCCCGTTGAACGATCGATCGAAAAGCGTTAGATTATACCTATCTATAATATCTATCCTCCTGTTTAAAACAATTTAAAATCAAAACATATCTAATTTTCGATTAATTTAGAATTGTAGAAAATGTTGTCACTCATCTTTTTGTCGTTTCTTTTTTATCGCTTTTAAATAATGATTTAACAGTCCGATATCTGGTTTATCGTTCATACCTTTTAACATTCACGATCGACCTACTCGATGGTGATGAACTCGTTGATAATGACCATCCGACAATTACGCGAACAATTAGTGAGTTCTTTAATAAACCGTTTTTAAATCGACTTCACAAATCGATGCAATTAGTCATTCGTTGAGGACGCTTACGCGTTACATACATAGTTTTATATATATATATGTATATACATACACATATACATATAGATAAATTATATCTATTCACCGTAACATATGGTCTCACCAATATACGGAAAGAACGTTTTTATTTCTGATGAAAATGATGAACAAGCTTTCATATAAAATCGTTAGTCGTTGACAAGCAGCGTTATGGCAGTGTCCATTAGCTCTTTAACCACGTCGATCCCCGTATAAAACGTACGAACGATACGTTGCTCCAATTTCTCATATATATATATATACAACATATATTATATATACATGTGTGTGTGTGTGTGTAAAGGTATATGGGTGTGTGGTAAAACTCATTAACGTGCTTGAAACGGACAATGCATTAGCTGGATAAAGTTATCGTTTAATCGAAACGTAGGTAACGTCGCGAATGTCATTAGGAGAGAAAGAGAGAGTAATAAATCGAGCGTGAAATTTTCTAGCGAAAAGCTGCCACGATTCGCAAGTTCGTTTCGTAATAAAAGAAAAAAAAAGAAAAAAAAAGATTAAACACAACTGCGCGGAATGATTTTATTCGAAAATTTATACGTCGAACGAACGTCAAAGACTCTTTTAAAATTCCCCTATATACTTTACGCATATGGATATTCGCTTTGTTCTTTTTCCTCCTCGATCATTTCGTCAACCTCTCTCTCTCTCTCTCTCTCTCTCTCTCTCTCTCTCTCTCTCTCTCTCTACATATATATATATATATATATATATATATATATACATAAATATTGTTTTCTACCGAAAAAAAGGAAAACGTAACATAGTTGACCGTGTGAAACGATTTTGATAAATAGCCGTATACGAAAGTTGCAAATTAGATTTCATTGAAACAGTTTCAATCAGGTTTGAGAAAAAAGATAAAAATTTTGTTTAAGATTCAAAAGAAATTGTAGAGATTATTCGATTCGTAGGTGAGTATCGTAAAAGGGAAGAAAGGTAAAGAAAGACCGCGAAGAGAAAGTAAGGGTCTTGAATTTGCATTTAAAGAGGACCGTCTATTTGACGTTGATATATCTATCCTTGTCTATATCGTAGAGTTAAGATCAGTTTTATTTATTGTACTACGTTCTGCATCTGTACTTTTGCACGTCCAACCACGAGAAAGAAAGATAGAAAGAGCGGAGAAACGAGAGAGAGAGAGAAAGAGAGAGAAAGAAAGAAAGAGAGTACATACGAAACTATTCTAATTTAAACTCCGAAACTTTATTTCAATAGTAAAGCCACACGGCTATCGGTACTATGTTTAATAACTTTACGTGCCTAACGTAACATTTCGCAACTATAAACGATCCTTGTGCCGGAAATGAAGACAAATTACTTAAGTTCCCTGGCACGTCTTATCTTCCTTTGGCTCTTCTTGCTTTAACGACGAAACAGAAGTGGATTTGTAGTTACATCGGGTTAATAAAAATGTTTATAGATATAAATATGTATCATACGGACGTTTATACGCTCATGAAAACTTTTATTGATTCCAATTACGTTCGACAAAGTACCAAACAAATGTATCCAAATGTAAGAGGAAGTCGTTTCGGGTCTCGTCCGTTTCGTGTCGTAAGAAAAATGCGAGGATTATTATCGAGGACAATGAGAGAAGGGATTGTTGGACAATGAGAAAAACGTAGATAGATATCAAAATTCGGCTGGGAAGGTTTAAGGTCCTTCGTAAGGTGTTACAAATCGTAAGAAAAAAGGGGAAAGTAATGTTGCTGAAAATTAAGATATTCTAGAGCATCTCCACTCAACTCACCACCACCACCATCTCGATTCAACCCCTTCCTCGATTCTTTCTCGACGGCAAACGACTCCTCGTAGATCAAGAGTTCTTCTTGCGACCGTAGTAATATATCCGACCACACATTCTTTCCCTTTTCTTTTATAATCTTTTTCCTTTCTTACATTTTCCTTCCTTCCATCCTTCTTTTCCTTTATACTTAGTACATCAAAAAGAAAAAAAAAAAAAAAGAAAAGAAAGACGACTGACGACTTTTTCCAACTTCACATATGCGAGCGCAATTGTACGTCGTAAAAGAAAATAAATGAAATGCATAATTATTGGAATTTAATCGTAAGGAAGAGAAAAAATGAAACAAAAAAATACAAAGAGAAGAAAATAAAATACGAAAAGAAATAGAAATACAATCTGTCGAAAAGTTTTCTCTGATTTCTCTTTTTAAAGTCGTGCTAGTCTGATATGTATGTCCGAGACGACAGAATCGACTCGTTGTACCGTATTCGAAAAGAGAGACTTTCTCGTTCAAAATGACACCCCTGGGAAACGTTCCGTTGAAACGTTCTCTTCTCTTCGTCGTTCTGAGCGAAAACTCTTCGGGACATGTTAAGCTCTCATTGTTCTCGATGCCGGCTGAATATTCCATCGTCTGAATAGCCGACGATAGGAGCCGTCTCCGGTTTAACATATTTCTGCCCTCACCTCTCTCACCCCCAAAAGAAAAAAGAAAGGAAACGATACTTCACCCCCAAAATATATATATATATATACATATTTTTTGTTTACATTAAACTTTAGGACCATTTATAAAAGAATATTTTATACTCTTGGATATATGCATTCACCTATTTAGTTTGACCTTGTTATTTATGATTTCTAAGGGATGGATAAATAATAAGGGATCTCTTGCTCGTAAATCTTTTTTTATCCAAATTCGTTCGACGGTCCAAAGAAAAGTTGAAACATTTTATCGTCGTTTTATCATCGCCTTTGGCATTGAAATGTAGAAAAAAAAAATATAGAAAAAAAAAACAGAAAGAGAGAGAGAGAGAAGGAAAGAAGGAAGGAAGGAAGGAAGGACGTCGTTCGTCCTTGAAGTAGTTATGAGAATGCCATTTAAAACGTTGGACGCATTCACGAGTACCTTCTCTCTTAGACGGAAACTTAGTTTATAAACTGCAACGCGATTAACTCGCGCTATCAACGCGACCAAAAGCTTTTCACGAAAGCACGAAGACAGGCTCGACGAAAGAAGCAGAACAACGATAACTTTTAGACTTTAATTCGTGTTCTGCGTCCTTCCTCTTCGTCTTCTTCTTCCACTTCTTCTTCTTCCACTTCTTCTTCTTCTTCTTCTTCTTCTTCTTCTTTTTCTTTCTCTTCTACTTCTGTTTTTTCTTCTTTTTTTTAATCGTACGTTCGCACGATTAAATATTTAAGTCAAACTTACATTTCATATCGTCCATTTCATTTTTCCTCTCTTTTCTTTTTTTCTTTTGATTAATTTTTATATTTATATTTAGCTATCATCATCATCCATATCATAAAAGGCAAAGTAAAATTGCGTTATCTTTTTTTAACGCGTCGTATCGTATGTTCGCGCGCAAAAAGTGTCAGATCAAATTTACATTTTGTATCATATATATATATATATATATATATATTTATGTTACCAACTACGGACAATGGTAAATCAAAAGTCGATATTTTTTTTCGTTTCGAATAAATATCGAAAAGAAAGTTTAGCTTGCAAATTTTTCATATGAAACTTTCGGAGAAGTTCACCGTCGTAAAAATCTTCAAGATTTCTTATCGTCCGATGTTTGAGAGCTTCCTCTTTGGTCAACAGTAAAGTATTCCAGGGTGACCATTCTACGTCATTACGAAAACGTAAGAGACACAATCGATCGAGCTGGTCGCACTCGGAAATAGCGGATTTTCCGTGCCAGATGCCGTTCACCAGACGATAAACGACCTTGGGAGATATAACGAAAGCAAAGCCCGAGTGACAACGGTTACTCGTCTCTAGACGCCTGACCTCTCTCAGCATTCGTCGATACGGCTCGTAGACGATCCTTGGAGTCCTACCAGGACGTAAACCGATGCAGTAAACGCACGACGAGAAATTTCTAAATCTATGACGACGACGATATTTTGCCGACGATAAAATTCTACCGCAGGATTTGCAAAATCTTTTTATAGTACGATCTGTATCTCCGTTGATAATACCTCGTTGATGACTCTTTAAGAAATTATTTGCAAACAATAAAAAAGCTATTGTAATGCGATCTCTTAGACAATTCAATTTGGACACATCGATTTTAAGAGATAAAAGATCGATCTCTTGATTTATAAGATAAATCAATTCGTCGGAATAAACGCAGGTATGCGGCTCGGCCTCTTTTTTAATTTCGATCAATAACTCCATACGCTTGAAACTCGTAAAATCGTTTTTCTTGCTAATCATGTCGTAGAGATTACGAAATCGTCGAGACCTTTGAACGATCGGCGTGTCTACCAAGATCGATTCTCCTTGATTAATCCTCCAAAGGACAGGTTTCGAAAGCTCCTCGAGGAAGTTGCGTCTACGTCGTTCCTTCAACTTCAGCTTCGCCGCACTCTTCATCGCGTCTATCTTACGAAGGAGTTCTACTTCTCTCGATAGGATGAGACTACAAACGGCGATCTTCGACGGGTGGAAAAGCTTACCGGTCACTCGTTCGATCTCCAAAATACGCCATTGGTCCAAAGCGTTGTAGAGCCGATCGAAATCGGATTTCGTTTCCGGCTTCAAACCATCTAACCTCTCAAGATCTATCCTCTCGAGTGGACGCCTTGAGTCTTCTCCAAAATCGTTTCTTTCTTGAATGAAATTTTGAGAGGAACTTGGAGTAGCGTATCTTGCACGATAAGCTCTATCGAAAATAATACAATTTTCGTGATAAATAAACCACCGAAGATATATATATATATATATATATATATATATATATTACTTATAATGATATATTACTAATGTATTAATGAAAATATCATTTAATCGAATGAACATTTTTTAATATATGTATCTTATAGATATAAGAATATAAAATTAAATTAGAAGAAAGATTCTTATCTTGTGTAGATATTTAACGTTATTAAAAAATTACATTGATATGTTCCAGCGAAAATAACATAATTTTCGTGACAAATAAACCACCGAAGATATTACTTGTAATAATATCTGATGTATTAATGACAATATAATTTAATGAAATGAACATTTTTAATATAGATATCTCATAGGTATAAAGATACAAAATTAAATTAGAAGAAATATTCTTATCTTGTGTAGACATTTAACGTTATTAAAAAATTCATTCTTAAATCGTCGTGATCGAATGGATCGTTTGATTAACCAATATATTATTACCTGTAAAATCTCTGTATCTTGATTGCACTAGCTTCCTTCGATAAATTCGTCGATCCTATTAGTTTCGTGGCCGTGTTAAAAATACCACGGACTCGAATAAATCTGTCTTCTAAGTCAGGCACGTAGCTCGTTCGAATAGACT
>NC_057694.1:6965049-7016930 GCF_014466175.1 Vespula pensylvanica
TATATATATATATATATGTTTATACACACATATATATTTTTTCAAGCACACTTAAAAGATTCTCATTAAAATAAACACAGAAGGCGTATTTACTTACTCAATTTTCATGGAGATATCTCTGTTTGGTTTTTAATTAGAGATTAAAAAGTTTTGTTCTTAATTGTTAACAAATCAATTCTTAATCGAGGCAAAAGTTCTTACGTTTTCTTTTTTTTTTTGTTTCCTCTTTTGTTCTTTCTTCTTCTTCTTCTTCTTCTTCTTCTTCTTCGTTCAAAGAAATAATCTCACAGTATTTCTCCGAGGTGTTACTACATCTCTTCTTTGGAGAAAATCCGCGTTAAATTCATTTACTTAACGATACAAATGTACTACCAAGTTCGATGGATACTAAAGGTACGAATAAGTGGGAAGAAAAGCAAACGAACTTGGAACATATAAAAGCCTGAAATCTTTATCGTTGCTAACGGCAACACGTTTAGTCGATCGATCAAACGAATTCGTTTTCCTATTTAGTTTATGCGACACAATTAAGAAATTTTCAAATCGTAATACGCGATACTTGCGAAACGATATGAAAAGAAAGATCAGTTTAATCATCATCAATAAATATTTGAAAATAAACATATACATAAAAAGAAAATATATATATATATATATATAGGTGTGTATATATGTGTACGTATGAATAATGAAATGGATAAGAAACATTGCACATTTCTATCGATTAATATACTATAAATGAAAACGGATCATTCTCCATAAATGTTCCGAGATTAATTGCGAAGTAATATCCCTTTAACTTTTTATATAACTCTTTCAAAGATTTTACAAGTACACACGTACGCTTATTCGTTCGTAAACGCTTGTACGAACGCGTATTAAAAATAAAATGAAATCTCGTCATGTCGTTTTCTTCTTCAAAGAAAAGATCCATTCGCACGGAATGAATTAATTCGAAGTACAGGATACGCCGGCAGCTTTAATTGCGTATTTTCTTCCTGATTGAAAGTATCGATCGTAAAGGAAAAAACCGCACACTTTTCCTAATAGAAGTTAAATCGTCGTTGTTTGCATGAAAGTACCTTGCTCTTACCTTAGTTAAGACTCGTGGTAACTTAATTCCCTGGGATATATAATTGAAATCTATGCTAATTTCTCGAAAAGAATTTCTCGAAAGCTTTTATAAATAAAAAAAATATATACATACATATATATGTCTGCGTGTATATATATATATATATATATATATATATAATGAAAAATTAGTCAAACGATATTGTTATTTAAATAATATTAAAAAAGAAGATACGTAGAATCCTGATAATTTTGTAAATCGTTAAAACTCGTATCCTTCGAGATAAATCCCTTTGTCAAATGGCTCGTAATCCTTTCTATCCTGTATCATATAAAATCGAGAGGATTCTCTAAATCCTTTGTCATAGTAGCTCAGCCGTCTAAATAAAGAATATAAAAGATTAAACAGGATACGATCGAACGATACAAATGATTTTTTCAATTTCTTTTTCTTTTCTTTTCTTTTTCTTTTTAACAATGTTTACTTGAAATAATTCTTCGCTGCCAAGTGTTTCAATAAGATCTCATGTAGCAATAGTTTCGAATAGACTTTGGTGAAATCATCGATACGATAATGAATCTCTGCTTCTTCTTCGGTTAAAAGAATACAATTCCATGGTGACCATTCAACGTACTTGTTATATCTGACCAATCTTAATACGTAAATGTCTTCGTTTTTACTTATGATCGAATGATTCTGCCAGATGTTGTTAACCAGATAATAAATGTCTTTTGGTTGCATCATAAACGCCAATGCCGAAAAACATCTATTCCGTTTTTCTTCGGCTCGTACGTAATTTAAAATAAAAACGTATGGTTCGTAATTAACGTGAAAGTAACTCCTATCACTCAACAACGTGCAACCTTCAATACGATTAGATTTCGTTTGAATATTTTTAATATACGCAGATAATAAATGTGTGTATTTAGGATAAAAACAAAAAAGAAAAAGTAAATTAAATTGCATTTACTAGTGCAAGACGATAATTTGTTCAATCTACTGTGAACTGAAAATCTGTTATAGGGAAGTACTTTTCTACAGCTTCTACAAAATAATGTTTTTATCTCCAAGGGTTCACGAAATTCCTCGCACTTGGGATCCTTTTTGAAACCCCTACGAATATTCGTACAAGCGCAAGTACCAGAGTTGGCAACGAATTTCAAATAATCACCTGTATTAATTATAACAATCGTTATTAAAACATTTTTTTCGATTCTCTTAACAGATTCTCACATAGTATTCTTTTTCTTAAATATTCGAGAGATAGATTCTTGATGCCTCTCGACAATAACATTATCTCTTGATCCAACAAGTAAATCAAGTCGAAAGCATAGACACAGATATGAAATCCGACTGATTTTTTCAACATCAATAACAATTCCGTTCGTTCTTCTACGTTCAAATTATCGTTGCTTAACGAATTAAATATGCTCAAATATTCCTGTGCCTTTTGAGTCTTCAATGTGAACATTTCTATCAGTTTAGCCTTATATCCGTGCCACTTTATAGGCTTAGAATTGATCTTTAAAAATTTAACACGTTTCCTCGTTCTGTATTGTTCTCTGATCTTTTGTTTAAATTTATCGATGACGTTAAACATTTCCACGGTTTTTTTAAGAACGAAACAATTTTCAGCGCACTGAGTAGCTTTGAAGTAGCGTGCATTTATCTCCTTTATACGATCACATCTCCATCGTTCGATTAGTTCAATCAACATATCAAAATCTGCCCTGGAACGTGGATTAATCTTTCGTAGAAGTTCCTGCTCGTGTCTTTTCCTGCGAACATTTTCAAAAATAGGACGCTTTTCCTTTTTCCCCTCTTAAAATACAACTGATCGATTGCAAGGGACGTTATAATATTTTCATTTTTTCTTTTTTTTTTTTTTTTTTTTACAATACGATGAAACATTTTTTTGCACGTTCACTTTTATCGATTTTCATGAATAATTTTTATTTCTTTCTTAGATTCGCATACCTGTACATAATGATTCTCTCATCCTGATACCGTTTACATTCTTTCAATATTTCTCTATATTTTCGAGCACATTCCTTCATATATTTCAAAAGTCTATATACCCGATAATTCCTTTGAATGATCCTCGCTCGATGATTAAGATCGAGACGCCATTGTATATCATCGTATGGTTCGTAACACTTAGGTGTCATGTACTTGTCATTCGCATTCGATACGTTATAATCCGTCCTACGCTTACATTAATTAATATTAATTAACGAAGAAGAAACAAATTAAAACGCTTGTATTAATAAGAATATTAGATCTCTTTTAATTTACGTATATTGTCGCACCGCCACATTTGTGTGGTTTTATTATGTGCCGATTGTGTTGTTCCATCTTTAGTTTCCACCGTTTGAATCCCAATACTACAGTAATTATTCCAGGATGTATATTTAGGTGGTGGTCCGGTTTGCGATATTGCGTTTAAATATTCTATACCCGTGATTTTATTCCGCCATCCACCCAAATAAGGTTTCACGATCTTCCGATCTTCCACTTCCGTTATTAAAACCATATTTCGTGTTACGATTATTATACAACGTATACAAGCTCTTCATCAACTGCACGCACGTCTTCTTGCAACGTTTTTATCGATAAGACGGATAACGATGAGCTCGTTTGAAGAAACAAGATTGTCCATCCATTAAAACGCTCATTCTTGATTGGTCTAATGACTTATAAAAAAATAGAAAACAAAACAAAACAAAATAAAACAAAATTATATAATATAGATATCTTCAGATATATAAGAAAAAGATCACGCGTAAATGCTTTTGATTTGTGAAGCAAGTGTGTGTGTGTGTGTGTCTGCGTGTACATATATATTTGTAATGTATATATGTATATGTATTTATATTATAAATAAAACTGACTTAAAAAATATTCTGTATTCCAAGCAGATCGTATTATCGTGACAAGTAACAAGAAAATTTGATAACATACATTTATATCATTGACATTATACGCAAAAAAAAAAAGATCAATTCTGAAGTTTACAACGAAAGACGTTTTTTTCTTTTTCAACTATTTTCTTTTTAAAATGAATTTTTTTCTCAGAACTCCTCGTCTATCACTGCTACAAGCCATAACTAGATATATCCTATATTATTTAATATGTATATATAACATTATCGCACTATCTACATTATACTATGAATTCTACATATCATAATATGTACATTTCACATTGGCTTGTAACTCTTACAAACATTATTTAATATATATAGACACATTCGTTCGCACGCGACGTACATTGATTCTCCCCTAACACATACGAGATTTGTCGTAACTTATGTACAAATATCATTTCTTATTAGCGTAAAAGTTTATACAAAAAATTTTTATGTCAGAAAATGTATATAATTGTATATATAGACTGTAGAACATTACATAATTCAAATAGAACACATTCGTTTTAGCTTTCTTTTCTTTTTCTTTTTTTTTCTTTTTCTTTAAAAAAAAAAAAAAAAAAAAAAAAAAAAAAAAAAAAAAAAAATTTCTTTTGCGATTATGCCAAATAAAATTTGAAATATTTCGAAGCATAACGCGCGAAAGTATTTTCAAAATTTAATGTAAACTAAAATAAATAACATATTCACTTATACAGTAAAATGGGACTATTACAGATATATAATTTAGATAAGCTTAATCAAAGGAAAATGTTGATGACAAGAGAAATCGAATACTGGCGGCTTTTTCGAATCCTTTTTATGTCCGTCAGCTAATAATTTTAGAACCACAAAATTAGTCTTTGCCACTTTTAATAGATCGTTGATCTGTAAAATAAAAAAATGATTACTACAAATTTTTTAAAAAGGATATAATAAGCTTCGAATAATCTTACCTCGTTCACGGTATTAATATTTGCCGGACAAAGTGATAATGCACGTTCTAACATATTTCTAGCTCTATGAAAGTGCCAACAACCTGCCAGATATTGTGTCGCACTTGTGACTTTTTCCTAAACAACAAATAACGACCAGATTCATATTAAATATTCACATTAAAATTTCATAACTTATACTATAATCAAATATGTATATATATATATGCATGTATACTAACATTCTTCTTATACATTTGAGCATTGGTCATTTCTGAGAATTCTTGATAATGAACGGGTGGAGGAGTAAGAAGAGAAGAGAATGGCAGTAACCTATGTTCATATCTTACTCTTTCAGAGTCAAATTGCGTTTCTGGAAGAGGAATTTTTCCATCCATTCGAAATCCAACCAATGCCTAAAAACATGATTTTAATTAAATCAAATAAAAAAAAAAAAAAAAAAATAAAGCTCTATATGTAATATATAGCAATACTCGTGATTGCAAAAGCTTACTTTGTAGTACCCGCCACAAATATTTTGCATTGCTTGATACATCAGAATTTCTAAGTGATGAGGTCTTGGTGTTGATTTCTTCTTTTTATTTTTGGCACTCTTTTTACCACCCCTACCTTTGTGTGTATCATTATGTACATCTTGTTCAGTTAAGAAGGTATCTGCCCTTGTAATGGCAGATACTAACCACGCATATAAAAATTCGTGCAGGTACCAAAATATATAATGATATTCATGTACAGAGTACAATTCGAGTTCAAAACCACTTAAGAGATACATAATCATTACGCGTAACATATGATACAAGATCCAAGTGCCAAAACAAGCCCAATGTGACCTTGGTATGTCACTCTTTAAAGTGTGTAAGTACCCATCTACTCTTTCAGCCTAAAAATATACATGAAATGTGTCTCATTGAAAATCAAATGGATAGATAAGATATACAATATTTTACATTGTCATTAAAAATCTATATATATATTCTTACCTTATCCTGTAAGGTTGCAAAATCTTCTAATAAATGTGCTAACTTATCTCTTTGTCTTGCCCTGTTATGTCCAGTTAATTGTAATAAACTTCCAAACAAAGTAACACAGCGTGAAAAAAAACTATCAACATATTCCTTGGCCTGATGATTTTGAAGTAATGTACTTTTAGGCATTAGTACCGGTGGTGCAATAAAATTTCGTGCGGCATCTTTCAAGACATCAGCAAAGTTGTGTACGCCAAATACACGATTTGTCGTTGGCAGATAAACTATTTGTAACATTGATCGAGATAATATACATGGACTTTGCCGTGAAAATTCTAAAAAAAAGTCCTAAAAAGAAATTCGTTCACTTGACATTTAAATTATGAATCATCATCCTTTATTACAACGCATACTTACCAGTGCTGCATGAAATCCAGTATAATTAGTGATTTTAGTAACAGTTTTAAATCTATTTAACAATTCATCTAGATATTCTAGAGCCTCGACCCGCGGCTTTATTTTAGTATAACGTGGAAAGGTAGGAGGTAATAATCTCTGATTTACCATAGCATCAAAACCCATTATATTCGGATGATCGGCTAGTGAGAAAAACAATAAATGAAAAAAAATTTAATCAAGCAAATAAATGATTATTATTAAACTTACAAACTTCGTCAGCTTTTTCCCCGCGATTCACCGTCTTGATCATAACTTGAATCATATCAGAACAATTTGATAATAATCTTTGACAATCTACTAAATTTTGTTGTAACTGTTCCTTGCGTCCCATCAATGATAATGTTTGATAAAACATCTTTGTAAATCTAATTCTTGCATAAAGTGCTAAACCATCATTGTACTGTACAATGAAATACAACACTAGTTAATTCGAAAAATATGAAATTTTTCAATCGATATTAGTAAAATACTTTACTTATGAAATACGATAAAAACTCACCTCTTTTTCCGATTCAACGTCAACCGGTTTTATTCTACTTTTTTTATGAAGTTCTTCTTCTACTTCTCGCAACATAGATATTGTTTTTTGTTCTGTAATATCCTGTTGTAATCTGTATCCATAGGTAAGACTTTGAAAATCTTCTTCCTCAAAAACTAAAGCTTTATTAATGCAGTCCTTGATCACTTCGATAATTTTATACACAGCATAGCAGAACGTCTTTAATGGTTTATCCATTATCATTGAAGGCTGATGTAAATATAAATTAGTAAAAACTGTTTGTGCTAAGCTATGTCCTTCCAACCAAGACACTATGCAAGAATACGTAGAATCTATAATTCCAATAACTTCTGCAGGTATTAAATTATCTAATTTAATAGCACCAGTTTCTACAGCCTGTATGAAAGTACAAGGCTTGCTATTCCCTCGATTGCACAACATTCCTGCATCCATTTTAGGATCCATCATCTCAATGGCTGACATAGCTTCAAAAAGACCAAAGAACTCATTGTGTAAAAGTTCTCCCAGTTCCAATTCTAAACAAAAGTATGATCCTATATAAGTACAAATTATCTTTATATAAATACTAAGATTTCTTAAGATTATACGTTTTTATATGTAGATTATAATGATTTATATCGCATTCATTGTTTCTCTTAAATTGAACTTCAATCATACTTCACTTATCAGTTAAGAAATCTATCGAACTTTCAACTATCTTTGCTATAGCATATATCAAATAAAAAAATATGCTTCTCTTAAAACATTATTAATTTTTAATTTTCTAAATATTATTCTTTCAAAAAAAAGAAAAAAAGAAATTTACTCCAACTACTTAATATACATTTTATATATATATATATATATATATATATATATATATGTACATATATATATGTCGCATCTTATTCGATTACCTGTAATAGCTTCGAAGAACTCTTGGGTAATATCTACCCAATTGTAGGAAACTTGATTAAATCTGCAATGCAAATATCCATAAAAATTAGAAAAAAAATTCTACTCGAACCCTTCGAAAATATGTTGTGTATAAGGTTATTTCTCATACACCTTATCCACAACATTAAGTTTTATATACGATTTTTTAAAAATATTATTTACAAGGAAACGTTAAAAAATAACCATCATTATTATTTATCTGTCATAACTTACGGCAGTTTTTTATCCTCATTCATATCAACCGAATTTTCATCCTCCACCATGGTCGCCATTGTTGTCCTAACAGCATCACCAATTGTTAAATTAAAAAAAATATTTTCGACAAAAGAAACGACCACGATAACGTAATTTCACAGTTGGTAAAAGACTGGGACGCTCTCTAACTGTGATTCTCTGAAACATTTATGAAGTATATAGAAAAGAATAATGTATCTTTTGAATCTCACAAAACCATTAAAACAAATTTATGTTCCTCGCGTTCAATCAAAATTTCAATAAATTATTTCAGGAAAGAATGTATTAAACTTTTAAGATAAACTGTAAATATTTTTTTTCTAATTATAAAAACTCAAACCTCTTCTTTTTCTTTTTTTTTTTCCTATTTAGGGAAAAATTTAGTAATACTAAATAGACATCTATGTATTTATTCAAGTTTTGTGACCTGAAACATACTTTGTGCGCAGTCTCAAGAACTAGAACGCAATTGATATACAATCTTTGATTTTATGAAGGGGAAGCAACGCTTGAGAAAAATATTCTCTTCTCTTCTCTACGTTTCTTTTTATTAAACAATACAATATACATAATATTTCTCAATATTGTCAATATTAAATTAATAAGAGAAGAAAATATATTTTTGTTAATAACTTATATTCATAACAATGATATACAGGAAATTCATTGGAAAAAATTTTCTCTGAAAATATATCAATATCAATAATGTTGGTATTAATGACAACGAGATTGACAGATCGTTTTGACTAAATTTATTGGGGTACGCGAGTTGTGTGTATTAATTGTAGCGGAATATTTATATTGTTATTTGTGAGCAAAAAAATAACATGGATGAAGCAAAATTTCTGAAAAGGTATAATGATATAAACAGTTTTTGTATATTTAATATCGATTATACGAGCATATATCCAATGTGTTAAAAAATTTTGTCATGTATGTGTCAAAAATTTTGATCAATCAAATATTTATATTAATTTATAGAAAAGTGAGATCTGGAACATTGGATGTACATCCAACGGAAAAAGCATTAATAATTAATTACGATGTCGAAGCACTCATTTTAGGAGAACTTGGTGATCCTATGCTTGGAGATCGCAAGGCATGATATATTTGATTTTCTTTTATAATTGAAATAATTTTTTTTCTAAGACTAATCAATTCGTAATTAAAAATTTTCGTTATAGGAATGTCAAAAAATAATTAGATTAAAAAGTTTAAACGCTGATACAAATGTAGCATTATTAGCAAAAGAAGTTATGGATAAATGTTCTTTGATACACGAATCCAAACTACACGAAGTCGAACAACTTATTTATTATCTTCAAACACGTAGAACAAATGAAAGTGGTAAGACTTTTGTTGTTATAATATTTTTATCTTTAATTAACTGTTTTTATATTTTCTATAGGAAATGACAGTACTACTCAACTCCAAAGACCAACATCTTCTAATTCTATGAATATTGAGAGTAGTGAATCAGAACGTGCTATCATCAGTAATGTTAATAATTATATTGAGTTATTATACGAAGAGATGTCGGATAAAATAAAAGGGTCGTCGTTGATTCTACAATTAGCACGTATACCTGACAATCTTTTGGAATTAACTAAGAATGGTAATTTTTATAAATATAACATGAACAAATAAAGTTATGATTGTTAATATTAATATCTTTTTTTTAGATTCATTATTAAGTGCTTTAGCTAGAGTTCTTCGAGAAGATTGGCGACGCAGTATAGAACTTTCAACAAACATCATATATATCTTTTTTTGCTTTTCAATGTATAGCCAGTTTCATAATATTGTCCTTGAATATAGAGTAAGCATACAAAATATGAATGAGAGAAGCATAATTGTCTTGAAATAATGCAATATATTTTATAACATTTTTCACACTGTATATTTTTTCACAGATTGGATCTCTTTGTATGGATATTATAAATTTTGAATTAAGTCGTTATGATCAATGGAAGGAGGATATGGAAAAATGTAGACGTCATTTTGAAAATACTACTGGTTTAGTTCTTTTTCCAACTACAAATGATGCATGCGATAGAAGAATAAAAATTATTGATGATATTTGGAATACAGATGGTCCTCTGGATTATGAAGTAAAAAGAAGATCTGTAGAAGTTAATTCTAGTGTCAGTGAAAGTGATTTGAAGAAGATGAAAGATGAACTTGAAAAAAGTCGCAAAAAATTTAAAAGTTTAACTAAAAAACAGGAACAATTGCTAAGAGGTCAGTAATATTGGTTTGGCCAATAAATAATGTCGTAATTTTCTGTGAGGAACAGGTTTTTTTTTTTTTTCTTTTTTTTGTTCTCCCTATAATTTTTTGCCATTGTATAGGTAACTTTGTAACGTTATCCATCCAAAATTTGTTATCTTGTTTTCTACAAAAACAAAACAAAACAAAAATGCAAAAAATGAAAATCTGATGATACTAAATCAGACAATACGTGCAGTTTCACATTATCTTGATTGAAAAATCCGACATTACTTATTGGCCAATATATAAATAAAATCTTTTAATTAAAATTTATATTAATTTATATATAATATGTATAATTACAGTTGCTTTCTACTTATTATTGAATATTGCTGAGAACATGGATGTTGAAAGAAAAATGCGTAAAAAAAATATCATTGGTATGTTGATTAAAACATTGGACAGAACTAACACTGATTTATTAATTCTGGTTGTTACGTTTTTAAAAAAATTATCTATTTTTCGCGAAAACAAGGATATAATGGTAAAATTACTATCTGAGATATTTCCCTTTTCTTTTTTTTTTTTTTTTTTTTTCTTTAAGTAAAATAACATATTTTTTAATAATAACAGGCAGAGGATAACGTGATTGAGAAACTACCACGACTTCTTCAAAATAATAATATAGATCTTATATCATGCACATTAAAACTACTCTTCAATTTATCTTTTGATGCAAAGTTAAGAGCAAGAATGATACGAGTTGGTATGTTACCAAAATTGATAAAATTACTCAGTCATGGTAGGTGTACAATTATCTATAATTATTTTCAAAAATTGTAAAATATTAATTATCTCCTTTAATTTATCATATAAATTGTTATTGTAGGTGATATCAAAAGCAAAGTTACAATTTTAGGATTGTTGTATCATGCAAGTATGGATGATAAAGTCAAATCTATGTTCACAAATACCGATTGTATTCCAATGGTAAATATTTTTTACGAAAAAGTTACTATTTTTATTTATAAAAAAGAAAAAAAAAAAAAAAGAAAAAATAACATAAAAAAAACAAGCAAGAAAGAATGTTAATATTGTAGGTGATGGATATGATTTTAAATCTTGAAGATGAACACTTAAAACAAGAATTAATTGCACTTGGAGTAAACTTAGCAACGAATGCTAGAAATGCACAGCTTATGATAGAAAATAATCACTTGCAAAATCTTATACAGAAAGCATTCAGAAATCAAGATGCATTGATCATGAAAATGATTAGAAATATTTCTCAACATGATTCGGTGAAAGAGAATTTTGTTGTAAGTTGTTATTATTATTATTATTATATCTCATATATTACTACTTTGCAAATGCAGATACTTTTTAAATTAATTTATAAATATGTTCAGGAATTTGTAGGTGATTTTGCTATGGCTGTAAATCAATCAGATTCTGAGGATTTTGTAATAGAAGTTGTTGGTATTTTAGGAAATCTAGAATTATCTGATTTAGATTATTCCCAAATTCTTCAACGATGTAATTTAATACCTTGGATACGCAACAATTTAGTTCCAGGTACGAATCGTAATAAAATTTGTATGTATATTTTAAATACAAAAATCATATAAATTTTATAGGAAAAGCACAAGATGATTTGGTACTTGAGGTTGTTATATTTTTGGGCACTGCAGCTAACGATGAAGATTGCGCTCGTTTATTGTGCAAAGCAGATATACTTCTATCTCTTATTGAATTGCTTAAAGGTTTGTAGTAGGGTCGTATTTTATTATATGCTGTAATATTTTATTAAAATAAGTGATAATAATATGGATAATACGGATTACAGCAAAGCAAGAGGATGACGAAATGGTTTTACAAATAATCTATGTATTTTATCAAATTTCTAAACATGATTCAACAAGAGATTATTTAATCCGCGAGACTGGTAATGGTAATAAGCAGTCTATTTTGCTTTACTCGTTGTAAATCTAATTTTTAAAAAATCATAAAATATTATTTAATAAAATACTTATAAAAATTCATTTTCGATTGGATCGAAATAGCAATAAAATAATATAATTAATTTACAGAAGCACCTGGGTATTTAATAGATTTGATGCATGATAAGAATCCAGCAATTAGAAAAGTTTGTGATGCTTGTTTGGATGTTATTGCTGTAAGTAGTTCCGATTTGAAGGATTTAAAAAAAAAAGATCAATTATTATTAAACTATACAAATATTTTAGATGTGTGATAAGAATTGGGCAGCACGTATAAAAGTAGAAAAATTCCGATCGCATAATCAACAATGGTTGGAAATGGTAGAATCTATAGGGGCAGATGCAGCTACACATTTACTACCAGATGAAGATGATAGTCTCTCACCATTTCTAAGTGGAGAACTTTTAAAACATACCATGTTATTCCCTTCTGGTAATTAATTATCATTCAATTTATGCAAGCAGTTTATTATATTATTTTGTCATTGTCAATTAATATTATAACTATGTAATAAAATAATACTGTATAATTTAATTTTGCATAGGTAACTCGGCATTATACAATACAGATGATGGATTTTCTTTGATGAAAAATTCATCAGGATCATCTGAAAATCTTAGTCGTCCAGTTAGCAGGTAATCTTACTTGTTTTGTTTTGTTTCTATTAAATAAAATATCGATATTATGTCGTAATACTTCTAAAATAGCGTCATATATTTCTTCAGATACAGAGATCTTGATGAAATAGGAGAACTTATGGCACGTTCAAAATCACGATTGTCTATTGGCACAAGTTTAGAAGATTCATATTACAGCAACAGAGTTAAATTTACTGATCTGGATAATCCTCATGTATTAATATGAGAGCAAAGTTACATTACATATTATTAATATGTATTTTCTCATGATTCCTATATGTATCAAAGCTTATGTTCTTTCTTATATGCAAAATGTTAGAGTAAGTATTCTACAAAGATGTGTCTCTATTGAAAGAACTATATTGTGAAGTTATATGACAGATTTGTTTGATCTCGTAGTTTTATATATATATATATCTAGTGCCTTTCTTCTTTGTTAATTTATAGACATATTTCATTACTCTTCAATTACTAGTCATTTATTTTAGTTATTATATTATTAGATTGCAATTATTCTATATAACAGTTGCTATATTATGAAGTAGACGTAAAGTTCCAAAAAAATGTAAAATTTCTTTAAAACTTCTTTATATAAATATCTTTTAAAGTATCCAATGTAAAAAATACATAAATGTTGGAAGCTAATACCAAAGAGTTTTATATGTAAAATTAAATTGATTTTATCAGAAACATAAGAATATTTAAAATAATGATATATCAACAATATTGAATATTTTTTATATGCTTACAAATTATGGTTTAGTTTTTTTTATATATAGCAGATAAACTGAATATGGCCTTGAACATAAAATTGTTTATAGCATTGTATGATTAGTGCAATATAGTTAGTAAAGTATAAGAAATTATTTATAAATTATAAATTGAAATTTATGTTGTTATTTTTTTTCTTTTGTATTTTTTGTTAAATTTAGTTTGCTGTATTTATGAAACTATATAAAAGACTGGTACAACTATTTATGAAATTAAAAACTATAAGGCAATTCTTGATTTATTGTTAGAACTTAAACTTTTTCTTATAATACATTTGGCCTTAGGAAAAAATAAAATGGTATAACTATTGTCACCATCTGTAAAAAATGTATGTTCTTTCAAATCCCAACTAACAGGACTATCTGAAAATCCTTGCACGTGAAAACTGCACCATGGTAAATTATTTTCTGTTAATAAATATTCTTTTATAGCATTAAATATTTGCATTATTCTTCGATTAGAAAAAAATCCTGTATATTGTAGATATTTTACTTGATCTACTAATATATTTGGCTTTGGACATTCATATGTACTTACGTATTTTGATGTATTTTCATTTTTTCTAAAAAACAAAAAATAATATAAACAAAATGATCTATGTTATTATTTGATATTATATAAATGTTATTTTAAAAACGATACATACATTTCTCCAGAAATACTAAAAAATCCAAGCCATTCAAAAAAGGTAGTATTATTAAAAACATCAGTAATAATAGGTATATTAACACGATATTCAGTTTTATATGAAAGCTTTTGACGGCAAAGTGAAACAGTATATCCACGTTCATGGAACCATGCAGCAACTGAAGATGGACACATCTTTTCATCTTAAAAATAAATAATTTGTACAATGAATTTATGAATGAATATGTATTAAATGTTAAAGTATCATTACCAATAAAAAATGCATTAAATTTACCTGGTGGTTCCCATATTAATATTACATCAAAAATTAGGTTAAGATGATTCTCCAATGCTGTTTTAACACGTTCATAATTTTTCTTACCAGGTATGAAATGTTCAGCCGTTAAATTAATTGTCACAACTATGACAATTATGATCAATGCAAAAAGAAATTAATAACGTTAATAAAAATTAAATTACAGTAGTAATCTTCCTGCAAACTATTAATATTTTCTAATATACCATTTCTTGTATTTGTCTTATAATCGAAATAAGAAGCATTTCCTTCTAATCCAAGTTTTTGAAAATCATCGCGTACCAATGAAATTATCAAAACACCAGTTGGAGTAACAGCCATAGTATTACATAAATCTATTTTATTTTCAATCGTTAGAAGTGTTAATTCTCCTGTAAAAAATTAATACGTATTGACATATAATATATTATATGATATATATAATATATTATAAAGTATATCAATATGACAGAAGGAAATTCCTTTACCTTTTTTAATAAATGCATCAATAAATTGTTTGTTCAACAATTCAGAAACACGAAGGTCTTTAATTCGATAATAATCACTATCATCTGAAATACAATTTATGACACTATCCGGAATATTATTCGACTGCGGAAATATTAAGGATACCTATAATAAAAAAAAATTTTTAACTAAATAAATTACTTTTTTCTCGTGCATGTATCTTTTTCTATATAACCTACAAACATGTCACTGCATATAACCTACAAAAATGTACAATTTCAACGCCTGTTACTTACTACGTGATTATAATAATGCTTCATAATTGTTGCAGGAGAATCTGTTCTGTTACAATCTATTCTTTCAAAATGCACATGATGTCGAGGTGATTTGAAATTCAATACTTCAGGACACAACATGGTAACTTTATTCCGTACCTTTCTTAATGTTTGAAACACGCCGGGCTGTTTACCATAAATACATTGTTTATATAGTATATAATAGATTAACGAATAAATACTTTAAAATCGAAGTAACTTCCACAAGCCTCGGTAGCGCAGTAGGCAGCGCGTAAGTCTCATAATCTTAAGGTCGTGAGTTCGATCCTCACCCGGGGCAATTTTTTGCTACTTTTATATAAAAAATTTTTTAACTATAAACAATAATATAAATAATTATTTAATAATTCATAATTATATAATTATTTATTATGTAATTGTTAAGTTCAAATTAAATATAACATCGAATTTTATATACTATCATAGTTGTATTCATTGTCAGCAGAGAACGCTACTAGTAGAATTTTAGCACGTTCTTTAACACGTTTTTATTACTATCTACATATCAACTTTCTAATAGTATAGTTCTTTTTTCATAAGGAACACGTGGGCTTAATCGTTTAATTAATATTAATACTGTTTGATCATGGAAACTAGCAATAAAATACAATATTTGATCGTGGATACAAGTGCTTTTATTAAAAATGCAGCTCTGCAAGTAATGCCAATACTTTCCATTCAAGAAAAATCATTTAGTAGATTTTATAAACTTTGTTACTTATTTTTATTATCAGCATATAAATTATATATATATATTCATTTATAATTTATAATTATTTACTGTTATCTCAGGAAATTGGTGTTAATATTATAACCGAGAAGGATGTGGTTAGCGAGATTACCAATAAACGCCAATTGCGAAGGCTGGTTGTACTTCCATATGATTTAAGTGTTCAAAGTGCATTTCCAGAAAACATTAAGTTTGGTAAAAATAAAATTTATCGAGGATTTTATTAAAATTTTTAGTGTAAAGTATTATTTTTTAAATTATTAAGTTTATTATTTTTTAGTTACTGAATTTGCTAAGAAAACGGGTGATTATACGAGTTTATCTGCCACTGATGTTAAAGTAATTGCACTTACTTATCAATTAGAAAAAGAAAAAGTAGGTACAGAACATTTGAAGGAAGCTCCGACCATTGTAAAAACTATTAACAGTGCAAAACGTAATAAAAATCGTTCAAAACCTATTGTTGGATTTTATATGCCAAAGAAAAAAGTAAGTTTATATACATACATACCAAGTATTACATTACATATATTTTACAATAATTTTAATATATATGTTTATATATTACAGCTAAACAGAACAAATGAAACTAAAGATAAAAAAAATATAACGCAAAATGAAGAAGAAGAAGAAGTATATATTGATTCTATTCAAGAATATCTAGATCCAATTGATACTGTACAAAATGTGGATCAACAAAAAAATGAAGAAAATGAGAACGTAACAAAAAGTCAAGAAAATGAGAAAAACAAAAAAGATGAAGAATATCGGGAATACGAAGAAGACGAAGAAGATGAAGATGAGAGAGAAGATGAACTTTCATCAGATGCCACAGAATCTTCTGATGAATATGTATCTGATTATGAAACAGCAACATCAGATATAGACTATGACAAAGATATTGAAACAGAAGATTTAGCAGATAAATTTTCGAATCTCAATTGTGAACCAGCTCAATTAGAAGTTCAGAGTGAGGATGGAAATATGCATAATGTAGACGATATTCTCGCACCTATATCAGATGAGAAAGATAAAGATGCGTTAGAACAGATAAGTGAATTTGAAGACGAATGTGATAATGATAGTGATTGGATCACACCAAGTAAGTTTCTTAATTTTTAAAGTAAATATTATAAAAAATATATAATCATAAATATTATACTATATAAATATGTTAATGATTCTAGGTAACATTAAAAATATGAGGAGACAAATGGACTCTGATATACTTAAGGAAAAATCAGCTACTGTTGCATGCTTAACAATGGATTTTGCAATGCAAAATGTTTTAATGCAAATAGGATTGAATATAGCTTCGTTA
Organism: Vespula pensylvanica; assembly: GCF_014466175.1. Classification (NCBI taxonomy): domain Eukaryota; kingdom Metazoa; phylum Arthropoda; class Insecta; order Hymenoptera; family Vespidae; genus Vespula; species Vespula pensylvanica. The sequence goes on from NC_057694.1 coordinate 6,982,498, forward strand.
GATGGAAGAGTAATCAAACAAATGCGAACTTTTATTTTTAGGTGTTATGCTTGTTTCAAAACTACCAGCATAATGACTAAAATTTTTTGTCCAAATTGTGGTAATAAGACATTAAAAAAGGTTGCAATTTCATTAGATGACAATGGAAAACAACAAATTCATATTAATGCACGAAGACCACTTTCAGCCAAGGGAAAGAGAGTAAGTGTCAAAATAATAATGAATGAATTTGTTGTATAAAAAATTAATAACTTTTTTCTTTGCTAGTTTTCTTTGCCCACACCACAAGGTGGAAAACATGCAAATAATCCAATACTTTGCGAGGATCAACCTTTGCCTCAACAACGTGTTTCAAAATTGGCAAGAACAAAAAATAATCCACTATATGAAGATTATATAGCAGGATTTTCTCCATTCGTTACACGAGATGTATATTCAAAATCAGCTATGTTAGGTATTCGATCAAATGGTGGTGTTAAATATTGGATGAAGAGAAATCCAAATGAATCTAGAAGAAAACGAAAATGATATAAGAACAATTAATTATTACTTATTAATTATGTAAATGTAATTTATATAAATATTTTTAAAGAATTTAACTGTGTGATATTCATAATTAATTTCTATTGATTTATTATCTTGCTAAATATAGTTAAATAATTTACAAGCAATAAATGATCAAAGCTGTTCATTACCATTGTTAGCTATATCTATCAATGAATAGCCACGTGACCAAATTATAAAAGATACGATTTGTTAAAAATTCGCGCGTAAAACAATCTCGCGAGATGCGATATTGTTTTTGATTAAAATAATAATATTAGTAATATAGTAACAGTAATAACGTAAACTGTACTATTTCTATAAAGAAATAAAAAAAAAAAAAAACAAATCTACCTAACCTAAAACTTTTTCAAAAATTCGAGAAATTTATATTCTTGTCTAAATCTTTATTTTTAAAATGAAACCTTAATATAGGTTAACAATTACGCCTTTATTCATTGTTGGTGCAAACAATTATAAAAACCAGGAGTCATAAATAGTATTGTTATATATATTGAATTATAGATTTGACCACCAGAGTGTGTAACTAGTAGCTATTGTGACCAACACGAATTTATCTGAATATACCGGTAGTCGTTAAGATGTATTAACATGTCTATGAGTGATGCTTTGAGTTATTTTTTATGCGGTCTTTTATATGAATTTAAACTAATTTAATAATTGAATGCTTATATATTTATTAATCATTATAATTATAATATTTAATTAGAAACATTTAATAAAATGTATTCGATATGTAAAAGCACTCATCCTGCAACAGGAGTAGAACATGCTATCACATGTTATTTTTTTAATCGGTCTGAAAAATGTCTTGTAGTTGCTGGTGCGAATATTATAAGAGTATTTCGTTTAATTCCAGACGTAGATATAACGAAAAGAGAAAAATATACAGGTATATATAATTTTTTTATTATTTCTTAAAATCACATTTTCAATAAATATTTTTTCTTATTATGCATGTTGTTTTAACAGAATCACGTCCACCAAAAATGAAATTAGAATGTTTAGCTCAATATACTTTGCATGGGAATGTAATGTCGATGCAAGCAGTACATTTAATTGGATCTCAAAGAGATTCTCTCTTATTAAGTTTTCGTGATGCAAAATTATCTGTTGTTGAATACGATCAAGAAGCTCATGATCTTAGGACAGTATCTTTACATTACTTTGAAGAAGAAGAAATAAGGGTAATACTATAATTTCATATTGCTTATATAATTAAAATAAAGAAAGAAACAATTCAGTTAAGATTAATAAAACTAATTTATTTTACTGTCATTTTACTATTAGTAGGGTGACCACATATAAAGCAAGAAATACAATAGTTTGAAAAATTAGTCAAAACAATGCAAAATATATGTAAATATATTTTTTGACAATGAAATTTCCAACAATTAATAATTCAAATATTTTTTAGAATTAAAACACCAGGACAAAATGCTGAAATATGGAACTTGTACTATAAAAACAGGATGTCTGGTCACCCTAATTATCAGTAATATATATAAATATAAAAAATAACATACAATAATATAATTTTTTAATATAAAAAGTTTTTAATTTTGTCTATATTAATTGTTATGCTTTTATGTATGTATTATATCTAAATGAATTATAGATGATTTATTGTTAGAATTAAAAAGGAAAATTATTTATTAGGATGGATGGACAAATCATCACCATATACCAATTGTAAGAGTAGATCCTGAAGGTCGTTGCGCAGTTATGTTGATATATGGACGTAAATTAGTGGTATTACCATTCCGTAAAGATCCAAGTCTTGATGATGGAGATCTATTAGATGCAGCAAAATTACTTATATCTAATAAAACACCTATATTATCATCGTACATGATAGTATTAAAAAGTTTAGAAGAAAAAATGGATAATATTATAGATTTGCAATTTTTATATGGATACTATGAACCAACTTTACTGATTCTTTATGAACCTGTAAGAACTTTTTCAGGGTAAGAATATAGTATTATAATTTCAATTATGTTTTTGTTGTTATATGTATATAACATATGTTGATCTTCGATAATACTGTGATATATTTATTTACAGACGTATTGCAGTAAGACAAGATACTTGTGCAATGGTAGCAATATCATTAAATATTCAACAAAGAGTTCATCCTATTATATGGTCTGTCTCTAATTTACCATTTGATTGTTATCAAGCAGTACCAGTAAAAAAACCTCTTGGTGGAACATTAATAATGGCAGTGAATTCTCTAATTTATTTAAATCAAAGTATTCCACCATATGGAGTATCTCTTAATAGTTTAGCAGATACAAGTACAAATTTTCCTTTGAGTGAGTAAAATTTTTTTTTTAACAACTGCACATAAATTTTAAAATATTATTTTTAATTTTAATTTTTTTTAATTAATTAAAAATTTTTTTAATTTTTTATTTTTTTAATTCAAAAAAATTTCTTTTAATTAATTTTATTTTTTTTTTTTTTAATTTTAATTAAAATTTTAAATATTTATTTAATATTTAATTTAATAATAAGTACTTCAACAATACTCCTACAATACAGAATATATAAATTTTTTTGCCTATTGTATTAGAACCACAAGAAGGAGTTAAAATGAGTTTGGAAGGTGCTCAGGTCGCATTTATATCTCCAGATCGTTTAGTCATTTCTCTAAAGAGTGGGGAACTGTATGTACTGTCTTTATTTGCAGACAGCATGCGTTCAGTACGTGGTTTTCATTTTGATAAAGCAGCTGCTAGTGTTTTAACATCATGTGTAAGTAATATTTGTAATGAGAAATCTCACATAAAACATACATCTAATTTTATTTTAATTATTAGGTATGTATGTGTGAAGATAACTATCTTTTTCTTGGCTCACGTCTTGGAAATTCATTATTACTAAGGTTCACTGAAAAAGAACCAGAAAATGAACAAAATTTGAATGATAGTGAAATCATGGTCGAAGATAATGAAAGTGAAGAAACTCCAGCAAAAAAAATTAAACAAGATTTCTTAGGAGATTGGATGGCATCTGATGTATTAGATATCAAGGATCCAGAAGAATTAGAAGTATATGGAAGTGAAACACACACATCTATTCATATAACATCTTATATCTTCGAGGTATACCTGAATGAAATAATTGATTTATTTTAATCATTATTTTAATCTTTTTTTTTTTTCTAAATTTAAAGGTATGCGATAGCTTATTAAATATAGGACCTTGTGGAAATATATCTATGGGAGAACCAGCATTTTTATCAGAAGAATTTTCTCATAATCAAGATCCTGATGTTGAATTAGTCACAACATCTGGTTATGGCAAAAATGGTGCTCTATGTGTTCTCCAACGATCAATTCGACCTCAAGTAGTCACGACGTTCGAATTACCTGGATGTGAAGATATGTGGACAGTTATTGGTAATCTAAATAATGATGATCAGACAAAAACAGAATCAGAGGGTTCTCATGCTTTTTTGATATTGAGTCAAGAAGATTCAACTATGGTATGTAGGATATTATTATCAAAATAAATTGTTTCATATCAAAAAATGATATCTTGTACAAATTTTATATAATAAATTTATAGATTCTACAAACTGGTCAAGAAATCAATGAAGTCGATCAAAGTGGATTCAGTACTCAAGGAAGTACAGTTTATGCAGGGAATCTTGGTGCCAACAGATACATAGTACAAGTTACACAAATGGGTATTCGTCTTTTACAAGGAATTGAACAAGTATGTATGATCTTTATATACAATATTTTCTATATTTTTGTGTATTATTTTTTATAAACGATTCTCTGTTAACAATTACAGATACAACATATGCCTATAGATCTTGGTTGTCCCATAGTACATGCTAGTTGTGCAGATCCCTATGTAACTATACTTTCAGAGGATGGTCAAGTTATGTTACTAACACTTAGAGAGGGAAGAGGTACAGCAAAATTACATGCACAAGCTGCAAATTTGCTATTTGTAAGTATATATTTATAAATATAAATATGTATATATCAAAATAGTAAATTAATGATTTTTATTAAATTTTCAGCGTCCTCAAATAGAAGCACTCTGTGCATATAGAGATGTAAGTGGAATTTTCACGACGCAACTGCCTGAAAATTCGGAAGATGATATACCAGAAGAAGAACACAATGTAGAGGAACCACCTATTGTTAGTAATATTGATAATGAGGATGACTTATTATACGGCGATGCACCAGCTTTTCAAATGCCTGTACCACCTCATACTAAAAACATTGATGGAACAACTAAAAAAGCACCATGGTAAACATCTTTACTACTATTAAGTAATATTATATTCTTTTTTTTTTCTTCTCATCAATTGTGTTATTATTATAATGATGCAAATATGTATAGGTGGCAAAAACATTTACAAGAGATTAAACCTACATATTGGTTACTAGTATATAGAGATAGTGGAACCTTAGAAATTTATTCTTTGCCAGATTTACGTTTGTCCTATCTTATTCGTAATTTTGGTTACGGACAATATGTTTTACATGATAGTATGGAATCTACAACATTGCAAACTAATCCTGTTAATGAAATTCCTAATCCCGAAAATCAGGTACATTAATTATATACATTATTTTCAATTGCATTCAATAAGTTTATACATTAATATAAAACATTATTTTCCAGGTTCGTGAAATTTTAATGGTTGCTTTAGGCCACCATGGAAACAGACCAATGCTTTTAGTACGTTTAGATTCTGAATTACAAATTTATCAAACTTATAAATATCCCAAAGGTCACTTAAAATTGCGTTTAAAAAAATTAGACCATGGTATTATACCAGGCCATTTAAGGTACATAACTATTTGTAACGTTTAAATAATTTTATTATGTACTATATATATATATATATATAAATAATTCTATTTATAAATCTAAAAGGCCAAAACCTAAAGAAGAAGATATCCCCAATATGAATGAAACACGAATTTCTATGATGCGATATTTTAGCAATATTGCTGGATATAATGGTGTATTTATTTGTGGTGATTATGCACATTGGATATTTCTTACTGGACGTGGAGAATTACGAACACATCCAATGGGCATAGATGGTCCTGTTACTTCTTTTGCACCATTTAATAACATTAATTGTCCTCAAGGCTTTTTGTATTTTAACAGAAAGGTAAACTATCCTAAAATTTTTCTTTATGATAAAATTTAAAAAATAATAAATATACATATTAATATATATATATAGGAAGAATTAAGGATATGCGTTTTACCAACACATTTATCATATGATGCACCATGGCCTGTAAGAAAAGTACCTTTGCGATGTACACCACATTTCGTGACATATCATCTCGAGAGTAAAACTTATTGTGTTATAACAAGCACAGCTGAACCACTTAAAAGTTATTACAGATTTAACGGCGAAGATAAGGTAATATAAAATAATAAATTCTTCACAAAATGTATGCATGGAATGTTACCACGAATAGCAGTATGTGTATATGTGTATTCATTTATTTATAGGAATTCACAGAAGAAGAAAGACCAGATAGATTTATTTATCCATCACAAGAATTGTTTAGTATCGTTTTATTTTCTCCAGTTTCTTGGGAAACTATACCAAACACTAAAATCGAATTAGATCAATGGGAACATGTGACGTGTCTAAAAAATGTGTCTCTAGCATACGAGGGAACAAGATCTGGATTAAAGGGTTACATTGTATTAGGAACAAACTACAATTATGGTGAAGATATTACAAGTAGAGGACGTGTAAGCAAAAATAAATTATCTATCTCAATACCTATATAATATTATTTATTGATATTTTAAATATAATGCTTTATATTATATTATTTTTCTCTTTTATAGATTCTTATATTTGACATCATAGAAGTAGTACCGGAACCTGGACAACCATTAACAAAAAATAGATTTAAACAAATTTATGCAAAGGAACAGAAAGGTCCTATTACAGCTATTACTCAAGTATCAGGATTTCTAGTTTCAGCAGTGGGACAAAAGGTTTCATTGTTACAAAACTAATTACGTAAAAATTGAATTTGTGAAATATGTAGAATATTTTAAAACGAAGTGATATCAATTTTTCAGATCTACATTTGGCAATTAAAAGATAACGACCTCGTAGGCGTTGCTTTTATAGACACTCAAATTTATATACATCAAATGTTAAGTATTAAAAGTTTAATTTTAGTGGCTGATGTGTACAAATCGATTAGTTTGTTAAGATTCCAGGAAGAATATAGAACACTTTCCCTTGTTAGTAGGGTAAGTTCTTATAATAATATATAATTTAGAGAGAAATTGATATTATAAATAAATTACTCTATGTTAGACATTAAATAATTTTTTTTTTTTTTTTTTTTTATTTAGGATTTCCGCCCAGCAGAAGTTTATACAATAGAATATTTAATTGACAATAATAATTTAGGCTTTCTAGTAGCTGATGGAGAAAGCAATATAGCTTTATTTATGTATCAACCAGAATCAAGGGAAAGTCTTGGTGGTCAAAAATTGATTAGAAAAGCTGACTTCCATTTAGGACAAAAAGTAAATACATTCTTTCGAATTAAATGTAGGATTACTGACCCAGCAAATGAAAAAAAATATTTTTCTGGAGCAGAGAAAAGGCATGTTACCATGTATGGTGAGTTTTTTTTTTTTTTTTCTTTTGTGTGTGTTAAAATATTGTTTTGAAAAGATGAATAAAAAAATAATACACAATATTTTTTAGCATCTCTGGATGGTAGTCTTGGTTACATTCTTCCAGTTCCGGAAAAAACATATCGTAGATTACTTATGCTGCAAAACGTATTAGTCACACATATATGTCACATTGCAGGCCTAAATCCCAAAGCATACCGGTAAATTATTAAATAATGATTATAATGAATTTACTTTAATTATATATTGATCAGATATGTATCATAAATAATTATATTTTTGCAACAATTTCAGTACGTATAAAAGTTATGTAAGAACACAAGGAAATCCAGCTAGAGGTATCATAGATGGAGATTTGGTTTGGAGCTATCTCTATTTACCTAATAACGAAAAAATGGATGTAGCCAAAAAAATTGGAACGCGAGTTCAAGAAATAATAGAAGATATTACAGAAATTGACCGACAAACCGCACATTTTTAAAACAACTGTTTCGTATATATACATATATATATATATATATATCTATATTCAGTAAATATAATAGAATAATATTCAGAACTATTTTTCAAATTTCTATTAGTTTTTTAATAAATGAACGAAAATGAAAAATGCATTTCAAATACTGAATAAATGTAATACATTTGTTAATAATCATATTTCTCTCATGTACATATAATGTATATTAGTAAAATTGAATGTTTATGAATGTAGCAATTGTTTTACATGATAAATTTTTTTTTTAGTAGATAAGCATGTTTTGTCATAGAATATAATGAATTTACATTTTTATATTAAGACAATCTTTTATATTTCATATAAATCCATTCCATGTAACTGATTTCAACCAGCAATATGGTTGATACAGAATATCCGATTGAAGTAGGTCGATTATCTATACAAAGAAACATTAGTGAGAGAAGAATAAGCAGACGAGAAAGTTTAAGATGTATGTAGATTTATATAAATATTATGTGTATACGAATGTAAGATATATATAATTACTTTATTTTTATATTAATAAATAGTGTGTGTATATGATATGTAGTGTAAATGTCTTATGAATCAAATATGGGTATTGATCAAACAATGCTATATTAAATGTTCCTACATAAAAGAGTAGAGAGTTATATAGTTTATAGACTTTAAACGAAATAGTAAGTTTTCTTTTTCTTTTTTTTTTTGTAGTAACACGTTTCACTCAAATCCTCATGAATTAATTTATAAAAAATATATTTTTTGTGAACATAAAAATGATTTGTATCACATTTTATATGTCTATAGTGCTTGTTGAAGAACCAACATTGTTAGAAAAAAGGCTGTGCGAAGCTTTTGATATATTTGATAATGCAAGAAATAATGAAGTGGATGTTAGAGATTTGGGTACCATTATAAGAGCATTAGGTAAATAATTAATATAAAATTTATATGTATATATAAAAAAAAATAACAAATATTATCAATTACATTAATCATCCTATTTATTCATAGGATGTGTTATTACAGAAGCAGAACTACAAGAAATACAGGTTCAAGTAGAAGATGTAATAAATAATTGTGTACCATTGAACAAATATATAGAATATATGTACAAAGCAATTACTGAACGCAAGTTAGTAATTATTTAATAATAATGAAATTATAAAATTAATGATTTTTTTACATATATTTTCTTTATTTTACTTAGATTTAAACCTGCAGAACCTGAAGATCTATTAAAAGCATTTCAATTACTAGATCCTGAAAATCGTGGTTATATTATGAAAGATGATTTAGAAAAAACTTTGATGGAAATAGGAGAACCTTTTACTAAAGATGAAGTGGCTGAAATGATGGCAGTTGCTTGTGATCCAATAACAAAAAAAGTTTATTATGAATATTATATCAATTTGTTGATTGTATGTATGATTATTTTTACTTTAAATTCATTTCATGATTGGCATTTTCTTTACCAATTGCAATAAAATAATTGTCATATTTATGACATATGATATATGACTTAAATGAAACACTTAAAGATATATCTCTTCAATAGATTCATGTGTGAAGAACTTAATCACTTATAGGTAAAACTCCCAACGGATAAAAATGTACATGCAATAGTTGATCGAATGGAAATAGAAAAATTAGAACTTATGCCAAAAAAACGTAAATTAGAAAGTCTTCTTATGGAAGCTGAAGAAAAAGAATTGAATATTTAACACTATTATATAATAAATGATAGAACTAAATTTTATATTTGAAATCCTTTAAAGATCTCATAATAATTTTACATCAGTACAAATTAAATTGCTGTTTGAATAATAAATATAAAAAGTAAAATCTATTAATATTAATAAACATACTTTAATGATGCCTTATAAGATATTTCATATCAATATAAAGGTATATCAAAATGTAAACATATCTAATATACTTTATATAAAATATTTGATAACAATTAAGTTTCTGCCTTCACAGCCACTGATAAAGCAAACTGTTTAAGGACTTGAAATATATAACACAGAAGTTTTATAGTTTTGAAAATACAGGTGGATCACCTCGTGTTGCCTGTGAAGTTGCTGCATTTATAAAATCTTCACTTTGCAACATTGTTTTATTATGCATAGCCTATTAAAAGAAATATCAAGTTAATCGCAATAACATTATAATTTTACCTATTTAATAAACATTATATAATAAATGTGTTATTTACTTCCAGGTGGAATAATAAAAAACTTACAATATGTTCAAGACCTTCTTCAACAGAATGATCTCTTGAATATACCAAACTTAATTTGGAACTTTGTACAGCAACAGGACTTTTACTTGCAATTTCTTCAGCAAGTTCAATGGATTTATTCAACAAGCTATATCAAAATAAATGGATTATTATCATTATATAATTTAAAAATATATTTTGAGTAATTTCTTACCTTTCTTGACTATCAAATACACAATTGACAAAACCACACTGCAATGCCTCAGTTGCTGGAAATTTTCTTGCTGTGTAAACAAGTTCTCTAACTAAACTGTCTGAACCAATTATTTTTGGAAATCTTTGCAAAGTACCAACATCAGCTGCCATTCCAATATCAACTTCTTTTATTTGAAACCATGCATCTGAGGAACAATAACGTATATCAGCAGCACAAATCATATCTACTCCTGAACCTATGCAGGCGCTATGTACAGCTGCAATTACTGGCTTTGCACACTAAGAAATATAACAAATGTAATCGATCTGACAAATGCAATAAATATTATAACGTATAAAAAAAAAATACCTTTTCTATAGAAGTCATAGAATTTTGATATTTCCTTATCACAGATTCTAAAATTTTACACTTTCGTGCAACATCTTCATGTTCCGATAATTTTTGGAAAATATCTAGATTATCTTGTAAATCCAAACCTATATCAAATAATGTTTTATATATATTAAAATTAAAAAATGTTTATTTATTTAATAACAAAAAATGATAGAGTACCAACGCAAAACATTTTTCCAATAGCTGATAAAATAATAACTCTGCAATCTGGCTCTACCGATAAATCATCAAAGCATTGTTTAATTTCTCTATAGAGAAGAATATATTAATAAATATAATATTTAAAAAATATACTAGATAATACATATAAATAATTACATACTCCCACATTTTACCATTCATAGCATTTCGCTTCTCAGGTCTATTTAACTGTACCATACATACAAATGGTTTTGGTACTGACACGGATAAAGTTTCATATTTCATCGATTTCATTGTATTATTTTTCAAAACAACACTAGTTCCAAAATCTAGAAAACAAAATAACAATATACATATTTACAGATTACATTGTTTTAATACTGCAAGTATTTCTTATAATACTCTGTGAACACATCAACGAATTAAAATAATTTGTTTACACATTTATAAAAACAAGTTAACTACGCAATTGTAAATTTAAAAGCTTTAATTTCTTACGTTTTTTTATAACATTAAATGCGGGCTTTATAAAAATAGACCTGAACATTTTTATTAATTGTATTAAGATTTATAATAATAATTCAAATAATAAAAATGAGTACTTTGTACGATGGTACAAAGGTCTATGTCGATTGGTTAATATAGTATATAAATTTCAAAGTATATTGTAAATACTTTATTAATGGTTTCTTTAATTATTCTGTACTTAAAAATTGTTTTATTCTCGATCATTTAATTAAATAACGTCAATGTATTTATTATTTTCTGAAAAGTCTTATAATTTTCTAATAGAAGTTTTATAGGCTCATTCTAGTTATATATGCGCAATGAATGTATGAGAAGTATTTTATAACTGACCAATCGACACATAAAGAAACAGTTTAAAATTCAAAATATATATTTTACATATTTATAGATCAGTTGTTTTAATTCGTAAAACGTATGTAAAGTTGATGTGCATGAATCTATTCATTAAGAGTATAATTTATAATAAAATTAAAAGTTTCTATTTTGTTAATTATAAACATTCATTTTTATCGGAAAATCCATCTTTTTTTAACAAACTAAATATTATTATTTCTTATTAATGGATACGTATAAATAATAATATACATGTTTTCTCGATTTTTTAAATTACATGATATTATTTTTATAGAAGAGAGAATGTGAGAATAGACCCTTGTCATAAATTTGAATTGTATCAATGGTCATTGAGGAGTGGTGAGAAGCAGTGAGAGATGACAATATAAAAAGTTACAATTTGTGTATGCGGTAAAAAAAATTCTTTTGAGAAAATTATTGTATAGAGGAATAGTTAAAAAATTCCTTTAGTATATTTATATCAAAGTTTTACATTTTTTGTTTTTGTTTATATTTACTTCGTTACTTCCATAAATTCTTCCGTAGATGAATATACGTGTAGAAAAAAGTTAGGTTAAGCAAGAAATAATAATTTATATAAATAATCGACATCTTATAAAAATCTATATATAATGCAAGTGATTTAATTAGCATAAATATATATACAAATATTAAGGATACCACATTGATCGAAATTTTTTTCGTTTGCAGATGCTAACTGTGATAAAATTGATTTAATAAATTTTTTAACAACAAATATGGTATCGTCGTGGTGTTATTTTGTTTTGCCTGTTGTGTTATTAATTGGATTTCTTCGAAAATGTCGTGAATGTACTTGGGGAAGATGTAAAAATACAAGTAGCTTACAAGGTCGAGTTTTTATTGTAACAGGAGCTAATTCTGGTATTGGTAAAGAAACAGTCAAAGAATTAGCAAAACGAAAAGCTACTGTCATTATGGCTTGTCGAAATATGCAAAATGCCAAAAACGTTATTTCTGAAATTCGTCATCAAACTCCTAACGGCGAATTGGTGAGCTTATTCAGAGTTTATGGATTTGTATAATTATTTATTTTAGATTTTTAAGCAATATATCTTTATCTTAGTATAAATAATTTTTGTTTAATTTTATTCTATTTATTTCTTTTATCTTCAAACTTTACATTATTTATGATTGTATTTACAATTCTATAGATTCCAATGGAATTAGATCTGGCATCGCTTTCATCTATCAGAGAATTTGCAGCTCAAGTATTAAAGAATTTTCCTGAAATTCATGTATTGATTAATAATGCTGGCGTATATACACCACTCAAGGATCATGCAATTACTGAAGATGGATTTGAAATTCACTTTGGTGTCAATCATCTTGGACATTTTTTATTAACCAATTTACTTATAGAGCGTCTTAAAGAAAATGCACCTAGCAGGTTAGTTATAAATCTAAAATGAATAAGACTAAGATGAATAACAATCTGAATCTTATATATTTTTGATTACAGAGTTGTTATTGTAACTTCTAAACTCTTAGAATCAGGAGTTATTGACTTTTCAAATTTAAATGGTGAAAAAGGTGTAACGACTAAAGGACGTATGAATCCGGGCTATTGTAACTCGAAATTAGCAAATGCATATTTTGGCATGGAACTTGCAAAGAGAATGAAAGATTACAATGTGAATGTTTATATGGTTTGTCCTGGATTTGCTTATACAGGATTGTTTAGAAATGTCAAACGTAGTCGATTTCATTATATCTTATTCTCGCCAATTGCTTTATTATTTCTAAGAACTGCAAACCAGGTAACATAGTATTTTAATAAATGTGATTATTGATAAATTCTTATCATACCTTCTTAATCAAATTTCTCAATTATATAAATTTTGCTGCAGGGTGCACAGACTGTGCTACATTGTGCCATTGAACCTTCCTTAGCCGATGAAAGTGGACATATTTATCGAAATTGTGAGCTCTACGTTTCTGAAAAGGAATTAGATCCTGAAGTAGCATTGCAATTATGGGAAGTAAGTGAAAAACTGACAGCTGCCAAAGAGACTTAAAGGCAAAATAAATGATTCATCTGATTCGCATTATTTTACTAAACGATTTGGGCATTCAAAGTTTATTTTTGTACATAAATTAGTACTGTAATAGATATAGTGGTATGTATTTTTATTACCACTATTCTTTTAAAAAATGTTTATTTATAATTTGATGAATTTTTGCATTATTGCTGCATTTGTTAATATGCATGAGATATACATGATAATATCAACAGAATATTATAATACTCTGTATGATATAGCCAATTAAACTTAAGTTGAAAAACAAATAGAATGTTACAAATAAAAGTCTTCAACAACAATAATAATAATAATGATAATAATAATAATAATAATAATAATAATAACAACAACAACAACAACAAATTTTTCACTGATATAGTTAAAGCATAGAGGAAATAATCTTTTTTAAAATATAGTATACAATAAATGTAATTATGTTATGAAATTATTAGAAGCAAAGCGTATTTTTGAAAATACAAGTAGATTATAAATTACAATAGACTACAATATAAAGTATAATACTATTATGTTCTAAGATATCTCAGAAATGTGAATTGTAGTGTAAATAATAAGTCATGGATATGTGTACAATCTTGCTTTAATTTTGTATTTTTCTTATATTGCAGTATTTGTTTTAAGTATAAAAAAAAAACTTTATAGGCATAATATTTGTAACATTTAATTGTCATTCAAACTTGAAAAAAAAAATCATATACGTTTTATTTATAACGTATCACCTTAATTAAGAAAGACTAAATAAAAAATCTCATTAATCATCTTAATAAATCCAAGTATAAATGTAATATTTATCTAATAAATTATGATCACATTCGATAAATGCTTCAGAACTTTGGTTGGTCCTCTTATATAGTTTATCCAATCTTTAAATAATCTTAAAACCAAAAATTTACATTTTTATATATTATTCTTTATATCATAAGCACAAACGCAACATAGCTAAGAAGCTAAGAGAAACGATAATTTTAAATTTGTTAGAAATATACATGATATCACCTGCTTCATAAAATATTAATTATTGAAAAAATAATAGATAAAATATAAATCACAAATACTATATAGATATATACAGAATGAATTATGTAATTCAGCAAGCTATAGAACATTATTAAAGATAGAAAAAACTATCAGATATTATAAATAGAATCACATGAGTTTTTTTTCTACGATTTTCAATATATTATAATTATGCAACTTCTATGAAAAAGTACTACGATTATATTATCATTTTATGATATAAAGTTGTATTCGAATGTGTACGGCGATTACATTATTTAAGAAAATAATATTTATAAAACAATGCAACCCCCTTCCTCTCTTTTACTATTTTCTTTCTGCAACAATAATAAAGATATACTTGATCAAAGTTGCATACTTCGATCCTAACATATTTTATATGTACTAAATAACTCTCAAATTTTTTTTACAAGATTTACTCGCATATACAATAACTTTATATTTGAATTAATAAATATTACAGCCGTGGTTTCATAACTTTAAAACTAGTTTTCTTATTAGCTAAGGCTTCAGTACGTGCATAAACATTCTCTGAACTGCGTCTAATAATATCTATATAATCGCTTGATGCTTGAAAGTCACATTGCTTATCTTTTTCTTCAAGCATACAATTATATTCAGTAACAGTATTGTCGCATTTTTGTGTCGCTGCTATGGAATCCTTATTTAGCTGAAAATGATAAATACAGTAACTGTACATGTTTAAGATAAGATATATATGCTAAAGAGGAACAAATCTTATTGACAATTACCATTGCATTATGTTTAACACAGATACCTTCATCATTCTCTTCTGACCATTTTTCACTTTGTTGCTCTATTTCTTCATTCGGCCTATATCGAGTAAACACATAATAATGTTCTTCTGTGATATTGTTGTTAAACGTATAAAAATGTGTTGTTTTCGGAATATGCATTGACTGAATCTACTCACCTTAGTTGAGAAGAAAATTGTTTACCTAAAACTTTTTTGTTAGCTAAGTGACATTTTTCTGTATAGCTACAAATCGAATTTGTTCTTTCCTTCTTTTCAGTTTCATCATAAGTACATCCTATTATATCGTCTAAAGATAAGCAGGATTTAGCAACACGTTCTTTACACGAACTAATCATGAAAGGACTTTGCTCCAAAACATCACAATTATGATCATTTTGGTCATAATAATGTCTACAATAATCTTCTGAAGTATTATTTTCTAAATGTGACATATCCGTATGATCTCCATTTTTCAATGTATTCTCTGCACTATCTTCGATATTTTTTACATTATCATGATTTGAAGAAATATTTTGCTCGTTCTCTCCTTTTTTGATCGTACTTTTATCATTCGGACTTTCATCTCCCTCATTTTGGCTATTGCTTAAGGCCATTTCACAGCTACTTATAGAATTTGAACTCCTATCTCTAATACTGACAGAACCTTCTAAACTATCAGTAACATTTGCCGACTTAGAAACAGATGTAGGTATTGTTATTTCGATATTACTGTCGATCGTAACACTATCATTATTTTGAAGAAAATCGTCACTTACATTTACACTGATAGTATTATTCAGATCAGTACAATTCAGTGTTTCATTACTACTATTGCCAGACCTGTTTCTAGCTAACATTAATGTTCTGTCATCTATGGCACTTTCTTCCGATTTGCAAATTCGTTTCGATTGACTACCTAAAACAAGAGGCTGTACAGGTTTATCTAAACCTTGATCTAAAGAAGATCCCAGAGAAGATTTTATTGATTTTAATTGGCCCATTGATCGCGACGATCTGTGGCATTTTTCAAAAATAATTTTCTGTATTGGTGGTGTAAGAGGAACATTCTGTTTACCATTACCTACTTCTGTATCTAATGACGAAGTAGAAAATGTTCTTTTTGAATTGTCCAAACTGTAAAAGATTATTATGCTTATTTCCCTTTTAAAATACATTAAAAGATTTGGCACAATATATGAACTCATACAAATACACTTACTGCGATTGGTTTGGCTTCATTTTTAATAAGGTTGCTAAATTTGATAATGTTGCTCTTAAATCAGTAGTAGGAAGACCACAATACCAGCGTAATTGTGCTATGTTTTTATTTAATAAATAAACAGCATAGTGAAATTGTAATCTATCTTTACCTCTGGCGAATAATGGAAATCTATAAAAATAATATTTTTTATAGGATATTCCATTTATTAAGAATTCGTAAAGAAAAATATTGATAATACTTACTGCCTATCATTATCAGGAAGGCTCTCTATGATGTGATCAATAACTTTACTACGAGATCCGTAATGTATAACGGGATATCTGGTAGGTATATTAAGAAAATTAGCAATCATTTGTGTTGTGTGTGTCACAAAACCCAATGCCACAGCTACTTGAGTATCATTTGACAATTCCAAATCTTCACTATCTGGTAAATGTATGTCGTGTATCGTGAATTTTCCATTGCTATCCTATATAATGATATTTATAATCAATTGAATTATTACCAGTGTGAGATATATAAATTTTAAAATTATATATTGACTGCTTAAATCATTATACCTGTTTAACAGGATAAATCAAGCTTAATTCCGAAATTAACTGACGTCGACGATGAGCAAGTTGGTTGCTCATTTGAATGTAACTTTCTCTCGTATCTACATGACTTTGACGCCATTCGTGCAATCTTTCAATATCTTTGTTAAGTTCTCTGTATCTTTCCATCAAATCAGAACCTGTGTACAAGAGAATTGTAGATTATCTTAATTTGTATGAAAAAATTAAATTAATTAAAGATTAAATTTTTACGTATAAACCGATAAGTAAAATTCAATGTATACCGTGATCTTGATTTTCTTCCGCAATAGTTGCATGTAACTGATTTAGTACCCTTAATTCTCCCATTTTTCTTGCTCTTTCTTGTTCTAATAGTTTTGTTCTAAATTTAGCCATTTCTAACTCCTTACGTATTTTAAGTATTTCTGCTTTTTTTTCCCTATTTACCGTACGAGGTTGAAATAATCTGTTTAAAGAAGATTGAGGATATTTTGGTGTTTGAAAATTATCACCAGAGGCAATGCGCATTCTTAAAGCTAGCACTGAATTGGTCTGTTGTTTAAGCGCTTGCATCTTGCTTCTCAGGCTAGTCAACTTATTTACAGTATAGCTGTCCTTTACTTCATTTGCGTTAACATTTATACGGAGATATCTCTTCAACTCTGGTGTTATTATAAAACAATATGCAGGTGTAAAAAAACCACCATTAAAGTAAAAAATTATAGAATTTTCCTTTAGAATCATTTCCAAGTTGTTGGGTAATTTAGGACCGATGTATGCCAGGCCAGTAAAAGAAATACCCCATGTGAATACAGTTACATCAGATGTGTTATTACCCATAGCCGTTCTTTTCCATAGCCTTAGAATTATTTCTATTTGTAAAAAAAATATATATGCAATATTTATTATTTACTTTATTTTACGGAATCAAAATAAATTAATTAAAAATCTAACTGTACCATTGATAAAAATTACAACCGATTATCTCATTTTTTAAACAAAACTGCGTTTATGGTACTAACAGATTGTTAAGCTCACCACTGGCAGATGAGTAACCTGTGGCATGTAAAATAGGGACTTCCAGACTAGACCATCTAGGATTCGCATTATCTATTAATTCGCTCGTATATATCGGAGATGACATAGTCGTTCTGTGCAAAGTGTAATAAAACCAACAGATCTCGCTATTTACATTTGTCCTCAATTTATATCCAATTATTTGGATTAAACTCCTAAGTCTCAACTAAAACATATATTTCATGCAAGAAAAGATATTCTTTATAAAGAACATCAAATCTTATTATTCAAAATATATACACGTATATAAACGTATATAAAATTAAAATTAATCTGTTGCAAGTTTAAAAATATAATGTATTGTAAACAAAAAGAAATGTCATACAGTATATAGAATAAATTACCTGCTGTGTAGCAAAGGGTAGCCAAGTTTTATATCGTGGTGCGATACGGGGTTGAAGGGTTAAATCTAAATCTCTAACGAGGTTTCGCGTCTCGGAAACCTCCATTATTTGCTTTCATAGTAAAATACACATAATACTATTAAAAAAACAGACAACATTTCTTAAACATGATATGTAATTAATCAGTAATCGATGAGATAATAACTGTAATAGATAGGCAGGTTATCCATATAGTTTTAATGCACTCATATATGTAATACTATGTATAACGGCTGTATCATCTTCATTATTTCGTCTTTTGATCTACCATCAAATAATAATGTGATCCTCTTGTCATATAAATATGTACATTCATATATATATATACATATATAAATATATATGAGTATACTTTATTCCTATGTGTAATCAAATAACGTCATTCGACACTTCTGACAGTTCTTCACATTGACACCTTTCATTCTTAAAATTTTATACATTCCACTGCCACTTATAGTTTTCTAAAATAACTAGACTGTCCCTGGTTATTTTTATTACCAACATCTACTTCATCTTGCGTACACGTTTCTTATTAAAAGTTCTTACAGATTGGACAATTAATAAAGCATACCGACTGTAATCGACCAATCATTTTTTAGTATATCTACCATCTAAATATTTTATTTTGAAAACGTTCTTCCTAATTCGTTTATTTCCTTTTTATATAATGAAAAGGCAACTAATGGAAAATGAATCGCTATTTTTAGATCTATACGCCATCTCTATACTTTCTACTTAAAATGCTGGAAAAGCATACGCGTGAATTATCTTTCCTTTATCTATTTTTGAACGTTGCAGCCAATGCAGGCAGATTACTCCATCCTTTGCTATACTGTATTGTCTACCGACCGTATATACTTTAGCTAGTACAAAATGGTCGACGTGCCTTCGATGTAGGAAATAATTTTGTGTTACAATATTTCGTTATTTTATAGAGAACGTAGGCAGGATAAGGTATATTCGATACTAATGGATTTCTAAAAACTATTACATTTTGGGTACGTATTTTTTGATGCTATTATTATAGATATAAGTGAAACTATGTACAACTGTCAATACGGCTTCCTTTGGTAACAAAGTGTGTACGTAGGCCCTTTCGATGTATGAAATAAATGCACGTACGATTAATGCCTTCCTCTTTAGCCATGCCAATTTTTAATAACGTTAAATTAATTCCTAATCAAAAGACAAAGATTACATTTTCTCTTTCAAGAACGAATTTAAACAATTATCCTTTGATTAATATAATTCTAATGATATGCAATTGGTAGAAAAACATTTAAAGATTTTTACAACATTTCAGATTATTGCGTCAAGAAATCAAATATTTCTTAAACCATCGTTAAAATTAGACGAAGAGAAAAAAAAACATGGAGAAACGGCAGGAGGTATTAGCTCCATTTTCTTCTGGTAAGTTTATATTATATTGTAATTTAATTGTATCTTAGATCATGCTTTTCCTATGTAATAAAATTATATCTCTTTCAGTTAGTAACAAAACTTTTTTATCGCACTAACCTGATAAGAAAAATATAACTTTTGCTTGCCCAAATAATGCCTTTTTTCTTCTTATTCCTTTTCTTTTTATAACTTATCTTACTAAAGGTGTAAGTTCTATAAACAAATATAAACTGTTTTAAACACTACTACATGTATCTGTTGTGTCTAATTAAATAACAATAGAAAATAGGTAAAAATATAGAAATGTTTTTACCGCTAACAAAACAAAATATTCTCTCTGCACGATATCTTCAATTCTATTATGGTATATATTATAATATGGATATAAAAAAAAAATTTTTAACGCGTATTCTAATATTTATAATTTATATAAAAGTGATCGAAGTTATAAGATATAAAAGATAAGTATAAAATATTGATATTAAAAGAAATAAATCAAAATTTTGTTGGTTAAGAGAAGTCAACACTCACTCCAGATATGTCGTAAAAATATAGTTGACATATCGAAAAAGACGATCCGAAATCAAATTACACGCGCGATCTGTCTTATTCAAAAGAAAATAGATCTCTACTTTTACGTAAAAGCGCTACGGTCGACCGCGATACAATAATAATCTTCCAATATGTGAAACGGTCGTATATAAAAGTAGATATTTCATTGGTCGTACGTCACGTGATACTGAAATATATTTCGACCAATAATTAACTCGCAAATATTTATACGTACAATGAACATCGTTTCCAAATGAGAAGGCATAAAATTTAATATTCAAGGAAATATCAAATTAAATACGACGTATTACATATAAGAAATCATTATGATATATAAGTATCCTTTGTAATTGTATGATCTAAACAATTAAAAGATATATAAAATCAATGGCGCGATTATGATAACGTATAATGTATTTATTAAAGCGTCATATGATTCTTCTATCTAGATAACAAGAAGCGTAATACTTCTCATTACGTTTCAATCAATGATAAAACGATCATTGGACAACGTTACAAATTCGATGGATTAACGGATATCGTCGTGTGATCGATGATGTTATATCGAAAATTTGAATCGAATATCTATCGTGGATAATCGCGCGCCAAAGAGTTTGAAATAAATGTAAAGAGAATCGTCGAATCGTTTATGTATGCAAGTAGGTACGTACATCTAATAGAGGGAGAAAAAATTCGAGTCTGTAGGATGTTATAAATTGTGAAGTATAATGTGAATTGGAGGACTGAAAGGACGAAAAAGGCAACGTAGGAAAGGTGAAGATGGATATGATGGAGATGAAAAGGTAGAGAAGGGTGAATTGCTAGGGAAGGGGTATGGAGGAGGCAGGTTAGTAATGTGTGAGAGAGAGAGGGAGAAAGAGAGAGAGAGAGAGAGAGAGGAAGAGAAAGACGGATAGACAGAGATGGAGAGAGAAGAAAAGAGAGGGAGAGAGAGAGAAAGAGAGAGAGAGAGAGAGTCATTATCACGGTCTGGGCCAAGTTTGGTTAAAAGCATGGAAGGAAAAAGTATTTATGTTTTCTAGCTACTACATTTAAATACTGAAAAAATTAATAAATATTTTAAGGAGTCGTACAGCGACATGTATCTATATGAATATATATATATATATATATATATTTATATAGACACATATATGTACACACACACATATATATATATCAATACGTAGATATGTACTACCGTGTACGTCAGGTGTCTGTCACGTGTGTGGGTAGATTTTGGAGAAGGAACAGGAAGGGAAAAGACGAGTCGCATTTGATGGGCGGAGGTAGAAGTTCCGAAGGTCAGCGGGTGGTAATGGGGTGGGAGGTAGTGGTGGTGGTGCTTTTACTAGGTGGGGTAGCGCGCACGGCGGATCAATTCGCTTTGCGCTTGGGAGCAGCGCTACGGGGAAGAGCAACAGTCTGTCTACCCCCTGCTACCCGGAAAAGTGCTCGAGACTGTACGAACGTGTCTTTTACTTACTTACATGCACCACCGTTGGTTACGAGAATGACAATAAGTTGCGATAATTTAATTCAGTGCGTAAACGAAATGTAATATAGTTTATTATATTTCGTCGATAAGAAGATTGTATTTATTAATTCGCGATATAAATTACGATAAATTGTGAAAAAAGCTACGAGGGTAAAAACTGCAAGTAGGAAATGCGACTGCGGTACGTTTTACTCCCCCTCTTTCTCTCTCTCTCTCTCTCTCTCTCTCTCTCTCTTTATGTATCTATCTATCTATCTATCTATCTATCTTTCTTCTTCCATTCCCTTCTGTAAAAATTTAAAACACCTGCCGTTAAGTAAGATATAAAAATTGATGATCTTTATCGATGAGCTCCCGTGCTTCCAGATATAGAGTAAATTTTAGTTTTCTTTTCATTCCACACGAATTCTTATCTCTCGATGTCACTGTCGTGTAGTACTTGACGTTTCACGAATCATGGAACTACGGCTCTATACGTACGTCGATACTTAAAGCGATATTACGAGGAATTATACGTGCGTTATTTTTTCGTTTTTAATTAGTCCTTTTTTTATTTATTTATTTGTTTTTCTTTTTTTTAATTTCGTTTCTTTTTTATTCATTTCTTTTTTTAATGAAGATAAGGAAGATTTTTTTATCGAATTATTCGTCTATGTAATTCTCTTTTGTGACATCGATGCAGTAGGAATGATACCTGGCGCGGAATAATTTGACCTAATTTCTATTGAATATGGTTCATAGTGTCATCGTCGCGCGACACAAAGATCGGGAGACTGGTTCGATTGTCGGTAGACATTTCTGTTTGTTCTTCTCGCAGTCAATAGGCGCGAGGACGTTCTAATATCGGTTTTTACTCTACCGCGATATGGTTCGTAAAGTGTGTCGTCGTTTGGCGATGCATGCCACTTTCATTCTCTTTATTGTGCGACCCTGTACGTCGTCTGATTCTTTGTCTTCCTCTTCAGATCTGCTGATATATGTACCTAATTTAATTACAAAAAAGTGGCATTGCATAAATGAAAATAAATTAGAATAATGTAAATAGAACAATATGGATAGATGGTATTGTAAACTTCATGTTACAAGCGTATATTAGCAATATCAATATTTTTCTAGATGAATGTCCTAATAGCGGAGAGGATAGCGAAGAGGATGTAATAACAGACTACCTTGGATCATCGCATTCAGACTGTGACCGTGTACCTACTATTAATGGAGATCTTGGTGGCCTGAGTCTACATGGGAATATAGTCACGGAAACTGGTTATACCGAAGATAATACCAATAAAACCATCACCATGTCTGGAGGGAATTCCGAACAGCAACAGCAACATCCGTTGCTTACACTTGGTACTAACATTCAAACTCAGCCTAATCCTCTTGTACCCATTATCAGTGTCACACCTCATTCTCCTGGTTTTGCTAAGAACTATCCTGTCTTAGGTAAATATTTTTGAAAAAATTTCATATCCAAGTAATAAGAATTCATCTGTCCGTATCTGCTTACCGAAGTACTATTTTTTACAGAGGACAATTTGCAGCATTTGCACGAAATTCATGACTGGATTCAACGCATGAGAGACTTGACGATGAATACTTTGGGAAACAATAATCGCATGTCCCACGATGTACCTCAGAGACTGACCTCTTCGTGTCCTTCCTTATGTCCGTTGATACTTATAGAGGGTGGACATCGTTCCAATAATCATGAAGCAGGATCTGATCCAGATCTTCTTGTTAACTGTTCGACTAATAGCTCTCCGACACATTTTCCACCTATGAGCTCTCATGCTCAACCTGTGCAGGGCATAGATAGAAGACGAAGTTGGACGGATTTGGAAGATACTAGACGTGGCCGACGCAGATATTCCGGACAAAATCATCTACAAGCACAAAATATGGTTAATATACGTTAGATATAAATTTATCGATCGATCGCACCTTTTTCATACTTCTTTTTATTTTTAATCGCTTCGTATAAATTTTACTTTGTCGAAATGATTTGTTTTCATTTCAATGCCAATGCAAAATATTATTTATTATTATTTCAGCGACAACGCAGCATTAGTTTAAGTAGTCTGGACAGTGAGATGGAACTAGAACTAGATGGAAAATCTTGTAGTGGACCTGTAGGGGTAGGTAATCGAGCATGCAGATCACAAGCAAGTACTCATTCCTTAAATGAGGCAGACCTTGTGCAGGTAATTTTAGATTAGAAACATTGCTCAAAAATACAGGTATAGTAATATACGTATGTACTTTCCTGTCACAGAGTGAATATCAGAAGAATGTCTTAAAAAGAAATAGTCAAAGATTAGGTGAAAGTAGCAGTTTGATGCCAGGTTTAACTGGTGCACGTTTACCTCTCCAGAAATCTATTTCGACCCCTTCCATCGTTACACCGCCAATTCATACGCATCTCACAGAGTCCGGAACACGAACAACACCTTCTCTCGCAGCGTAAGTTGTTTTATGTTTATCCATTCGTTACAAATGTTAACACTGTTCTTTTAATGTAAATAATATAAATACGTCTGCGCCGTTTATACAAAAATCTTTAGTTAAATATCATAAAACATTATTGCTACCATCACTTTTAATTAGAATTTATTGATGCATGAAATATTTAGACTTGAATTTATAGAGTTTCATAAAATGCTTGTTTTATTTTGAACTATATGTAAATAAGTACGACATTTATCTATAAGATAAATGCGGATCGACGATCGTACTCAGACACTGTGAAAACACGAATTAGAACTGACGAAACGTACTAGACGACCCGGCTCCAAACCCCCACCTGAAACTTATTTACAAGTTTTTCATATATTGATAACAACGCGAAACGATGTATTTTAGTCAGAGTGATATATGTATGTCCTAAGGAAGGTCAAATACAACTGTGTTACATTTATATGACAAATGTATTTGTTTTTAAATCGAGAAATACATTAGATCCGTAGAAAGTTGTAATCAAAAAAGATTTTTCAATTCTTCTTTCAAAACGAAATCATTCAATTAATTGTACAATGTTAATTCTTTGTACATATAAAAATATAATTCATAACATCTCAGCATGCCATGCAATGTCATCGTTTCTCGCGTTGTTTCGCCGTTTCCAAGGGGTGGGGGTATTTTGAGGCGTTGCATTTCATGCAACGTCACAACTTTCACGTATTACATAGTCATAACTATCGTGAAGACAGAAGAGGCATTTCAAATGTCCAGTTATCTGTTGATGTGCCGTTGAACGAGTAAGTATTTCGTTTATAAGAATAGAAAGTGCTTGTTTGTATAATACGTTCTATGTACGAAAGTTATATTATTTTAATGTGTACCTTTATTTATTAATTAAAATTATAATTAATTAAAAACTGTTTGGATCGTAGAAATAAAAAAAAAAAAAAAAAAAAAAAACTTTTTTTGATTTATAGAGAAACTGCATATGATGATCAACATTCTGAGAAGACCAGAAGAAAGCGTGGCTCTATTTTCTTCCGTAAGAAAAAGGTAGATAAACGTTTTTTAATGTGTTCATTATGCTCTCTAATACTTTTTCAAATAATTAATTTTTTTTCAAAATATAAATGCAGGATAAAAGTGGCAAGAAAAATAGTCAACAGCAACATGTATGGACAACAATGACAACTGGAGCACAAGGAAATTACCAATGTGATGTTTGCATGAAGCAATCAACAAGTAAACCAATTCTTCATTGTGAAAGTAAGCATAATAAATTTGTAGGAAAATTCATGAGTTTAAAATAAAAATTTATCTTTATTATTTTATCTTTATTGTTTTAGATTGCGGATTATCGGTACATCAAAGTCAAGGATGCAAGGATCATTCTGTGTTAGAATGCACCAAATCTAAGCATCAGTCTGTAAAAACTGTTATAAAATCAACGTCGAGTATTTCTTCGGTTACAAGCAACAATAGCGTGAAAAGAGGTTCCACGGCATCGCTACCGTTACCAACATCATCTGGAAGTGGAAGGTAACTGCATCAATGTATATAACGAAAATATTTAATATTTGCATTGAATCCGCGTATCTGTGGTTGAGATTCGCACGCAATTGGCATGGCTAAGCCCAAGCTCGGAGCTTTTCATAAACTTTTGCTAATCATCACTATTAAATGAAAAATTTGCATATGAAGGAGCAAACGAATGGATCGATTTAACAATTATTGCAACTTGTCGTTCGGTGAATCTGCCGATTTATATTTTATTTTATTTTCGTACATGATTATATGTATAAGAATAATTCGTATATATTTTTTATAAAAATTCAAATTAGTCCAAAGACTAATACGGATAACTTTTTTTTTTTTACGCGTGTTACTCCGAGATTTTGGCTGGCTCATAAGCTTGTTATTTCTGATTGATTTTGCAATTAGCCACATCAATAGTACAGCAGGCTTTCGCGTATTCTCGAATTTTCACATATCTTGATTGATATATTATTTACATATACATATATTATATATATATATATTTATATGTTTAATATATATAGAACCTGTAGCACAAAATATTGTGCTGAGATCTTTAAAGATATACTCACCTTGTGATAACATGATGCTTTGGGTAAGTGGTCGCTGTGATGCTTTCGTCCGCTAAAAAAAAAAAAAAAGAAAAAAAAGAAAAAAAGACAATTAGACGATGATCATATTTTTTTTTTCCCGTACTACACGCATAATTACGAAGAAAAAAAAATCATACCCCTCATGATTTGAAATATTTTCTTAAATACAACAATTCTCTCTGACACTGTTACATAATTCTCAAAAGTACATAACATGAAAAAAAAAAAAAAAAATATAATTAACACATAGCTGAGTTCGCGGGGTCAATTTGAGAAGAATAAATAGCGCCTATAAGGAAATTGTTGAAGGAGGGAAAAAAACAAACGAACACGAAATGAAATTGCCCTAATGCAGTGTGTGCTTTTTCCTCCCCCGTGCATTCCCTCTCGTGCTACCACGACAAACCGATCGATCGTTCGACGATTAAAGGGAAATTAACAGCAAGAAAACAGTGACAAGCTACAGCCCTTGGCGGCGAGTTGCCACCAAGCTCGGAGTCAAGTAAGTCTCAGATGTCTGATGTGTTTTTTCCTATTTTGTCGAAGCGTTCGCTCGTTTTTGTTCGTCGTGTATTATCCTACTTATCTAATAGGACAAACCACGTATCAATCTTATTTGCCAATTATTTTTCTCAACACACACATACACATTATTAAATTCTCACGTCGTTTAATATAAAAAGAGATCATCATCCTGCTTGTCTATGCTTCTGAAATGCTTGCTTGTATAACTTATGTTCATTCACTTATACATTTCTTTCTATCTCTTTATCTCTCTCTTTCTCTCTCTGTCTCTTTCTTTCTCTCTCTCTCTCTCTCTCTCTCTCTATCTATCTCTCTGTAACTTCTTCACTGCGAGCTCATTCAAGGTAATATCCACTATATCTAGGGTATGTTTAAAATCTTAGCTTGATCAATAATATTTTATTGTATTCTGATAAAACAGACACAAGCAAAATAAAATCGTAAGTATAAGGCTAAGATTTGGAGTACACCCTCAATGCTAGATTAACTCTATTTTCATAATTATCATGAAAAATTTCATAATCATACTGTTTTCTCACGTTATTTCTACCTGGTTGAATTCTTCTCTTTTAATCTCTATTTTAATCTCTTCTCTGTCGCAAATCTAATTTTTATTTTTACTTTAAAAATATTTAACTTCGTTTTTATCGTATGCTGTTGCCGCAACTTTCTCTGGATTCTTTAAAAAAAATTATTATAGTTCTATGATAGGTCAAAATATAATTATCAGGTTTATATTTATAGTTCGTTTAAAATTAATAAATATACTGACCTAAGATTTTATTGAAACATTAATATTAAATTATTTAATAATAGAAGATACTATATATATATATATATATATATCATTAGATCGACAGGGAAAAATTTATACATAATATGTTTGCATTTTTGAATCCCTTATACCTCATACATAATGTATAAATTTGAAAGAAACTGAGAAACCTGACCTTTATATGTAAGTTAATTTAAGAAATAATATCACAATATTCCTATATTACTTTTGTACCTTACATTGATATTTAGACATATTGAGAGACAATGATTTTATTATATACAAATATTTTAATTACATTATTATATAAAGTGTACAAGGAATTTACATCTGTAGTAGGGTTTGTATAGAAGGTAATATTACAACTATGTTTTTACAAAGAAAGCATCATTATTACATGCTTTTGTTAAAAATCTTTGATGAGATTCACAATGCATATGAGTATAATATCGTTTTATGTATAATATGAACAAATGTATTTCTATTACAGTCAAACAATTAATGAGGAAAAGGATACAGATGGTAGTGGTTCACATCGCGATGCTTCCAGGTTTGTAATACCATTTTTTTTTTTTCTTTTTTTTCTTTATATATATATATATATATATATATATATATATATAAATGTAAATGAAAATATATTATCTACTTTTTATTATTGTAGTGGTTGGGAAGAATTCGATTTTGGAGACGAAGCGCATCAGTTTACCGTAGGTGATCTCGAGGGCTTAGATCCTGAACTGGGCTTAGGAAAGGAAGAACCTGATTCATGGAGTACAGCTATTGGAAGACACGTCGCATCACGTCTCGTAGATCATTGTGAACGCGAAGTGAAGAGACAAGAGCATATATACGAATTTGTGTTAACAGAGAAACATCATTGCTTGGTATTGTTAGCCATGGAAAGGATCTTCGTGGAAGGCTTACGACGCCATTTCCGTTTGGGACAACCAAATCTAGAACGAATGTTTCCTAGATTACGTGATCTCATTGAAATTCATTTGAGATTTCTACAGAAATTACGTAAACGTCAAAATGCAAACCCTGTTGTACCTACTATTGCTGACATACTCGTCGAACAATTCTCAGGTGAAAATTCGCAACGTATGAAAAGCGCATATGGAGAATTTTGTAGTCGTCATAGAGAAGCTGTTGAAACTTACAAGTATTATCTGCATCATGATACTCGATTTGAGCGTTTTGTGCGTCACTGTCAGGTAATGTGATTTCAAATATAATTAAAATCCTTGTTTATTTATTAAAGACGACATAAATCAACGCTGTTCTCAATTTACAGACTATTCCTTTGCTGAAAAAGAAGGGGATTCCAGAATGTATATTGTTCGTTACGCAACGTTTAACAAAATATCCATTACTAGTCGAACCACTTATTAAAACTGGTATTATGCAAGATGAAGGAGAGAGCTTGAGAAAAGCTTTGGGATTAGTGAAAGAAATTTTAGCGGACGTAGATGCGTGCGTAGCAGATAAAGAGCGGGAAGATAGAAAATTAGAGATTTATAATAAGTGAGTATACTTTTTTCTTTTCTTTCTTTTTTTTTTTTTTTTTTTTTTTTGTTATTACAAGCATGTAACAAATTACGTTTATCTTTAGGATCGACGCGAAATCGTTCGCTACGTACCGCGGTGCCAAATTCAAAAAGTCGGATATAATGGCGTTTAATAGAATTTTGAAATTCGAAGGAACGGCATATTTGATGCAAGGTCGTGGAAAAACGACTGCCATTGTCGTAGTCGTTCTTTCCGATATATTATTCTTTTTAGTTGAAAGAGATCAAAAATATGCTTTCTTGGTTCCGGACAATAAAGCTGCTAGCGTGGTATCGTTACAAAAATTATTGGTACGAGAAAAAGCTGGTCAAGAATCGAGGGGTATATACTTGATAAGTAGCAATCCAGCGGAACCTGAGATGTTCGAATTGAAAGTTCAAAAGCCTAAGGATAAGCAATTCTGGATTCAAGCAATACGTTCAGCGGTTGAGGCTTGTCCTCAAGAATCTGAAAATGACACAGATGTTCTTACGGATGGCAATAGTAATAATGAATTAAGGGATACACGTTCATCCTCCATATCGATGCTTTCTGTAGAAGAGAGGCAAAAAATGATTAAAGCTAAGGAGTCGCACATATTTAGAATCGTCGGTAGGTTTATTTCCAATTTAATTTAGCACGATTCACTCATACAAATTGTATCGAATTAATTTCATTGATCACATTTTTGGACGTTTGAAAATCACAGGCGAATTACGAAAGAAAGACGCGGAACAGGCGTTGCTGTTTGAAGAAAAAATTAATTTACAAGTGCGTCTTTTACGTGCGTCTAATATCTGGAATGAAAATGATAGTGATCATGAGAAAACGGACAAAGTGGAAAAAGAAATACGCGATTATACACGTCTTGTTCAGATGGAAGCGACGGATACGACTCAGTTATGGCAAGAGGTAATAAATGATTTTTATATTAGTCGATTGTTAAATAAAGTTTAATAAAATTAATAAAATTTTATTCGTTTCAGGTTGTTGTCGCTGTGCAGGAAGCTACACGATTGGCCAGTTCATTGTCATTTAGCACTGGTGGTGCAACACTTTCTAGGAGTTTAAGTTCGGCTGGCGAACGTCATAGCGATGCTTACGTTCCACCAGCTCTTTGCGTTCCTAGACGAGCAGAGACGTTTGCTGGTTTCGATAACAACAAGGTAAGAATTACGAATATTTAATTTCGGCCATATTTGATCGTTCATATGTCGTCGTTATAGGAAAGATATCCTGTACGTGAATCAACGGCGATGAATGTAGGGTCATCTCTCCCAAAAGTTGGTGAATTTTCGAAAGAAAGTCCCGAGGACAAAGAAAGTTCAGAATTAGACGCAAACAAAGATCAACAATGGACTGCGATTCGTTTGTCGCATCACGTGTATACTCTGCTTTGTATAATCAGTAATCAAATGACGACAATCGATAGCCTACAAGCTCAATTAGCCGCATGCAAGGAGGGAAGTATGGGAAAATCATCCAATAACAGGCCGAATCCAAATCGTCAATTGGAGGAGTTGAGAAATTTGCAGGATCAACTTAGCCGGGAGAAGGCAGCGTTTCGTGCTGCTTCTCAGCAAGAAAAAAATCAGTTGGAAGAGGAACGAGCAGAATTGGCAAGACAAAGAGAACAATTGGCCGCGGAACAAAGAGACGTTACTCAACAGCGAGATCAATTGTATCGCCGATTGGAGGCGTATGAACGTCAAGGTCTCAAGGCAGGCTCTACAACGGGTCCTACAACGATTCATCTGTCACACGTGACACAGGGTACAGAAATCGTACAACCACGGAAGTCTCAAGCAGACGCTAAGAGAATACCTATGAATTTAATCAGCGCTACCAATCAGCAGAAAGTACAAAGCAATGTTCCTGTGAAGCAGCAACTCCCACTGAAGCTCGCAAGTGGAAGTAATAACAATAGCAGGTAGAACGAGTGATCTCTCACGATCTCTTCATCATCGTCATAAGATTTCGCTTTCACTCATACTATGTCCGTTCACGTCTCTCATTTTCTGCTGGCATGTTTTAACTTAGCAGCAGCATGCTATAAATGGCTTTTCGTGACGATTCGCTGTACGGTGCGTCACTAAACACGATTAAAGGAGCCTCGCGATATATCGCGCTTACAATCTTCGAATGATTTAAATCTATCTATCGATTTAGATAGAAAACGATATTAATAAAGTTTCAGTACATGGGTAAATGGAGAAAAAAAAAAAAAAAAAAAAATCTCGAAGGCACCTTTAGATGCGCTTCTTCTATAAGATTGGCTTTCGCGTATGTCACTCATTGTCATACCTTATCGGAGAGTCAATGAATTTTTTTTATTGTAATTTCTCTCTTGTCGCACCATCAACAGGAGCGGAAGTACTGCGAGCCACTATAGTCCGGATCGGCATACTAGAACAGGAAGTAGCCCTGCTATCGTAACTGGATCTGCGTTTTCTTCTCCCGAACTCGGCAATAGTCACGGTAGTAGTGGCACCACGAGTCAAACACATTCCTCTAATCGATCTCTTCGAAACACACGATCTCCTCCCGAATCATATCAACAACAACATCAACGAGCGGAACAGCAACAACCTTTGGAGGAAGAGGTGATCTTTTTCTGACGACTCTTTCGATTCGGACGAAAACATTCGCGTAATTCACGTCCAAATACCGATGGAGCTACTCCGACGTCTGTACAAACGCCTCCGCAATCTAGATCAAGAGATAGTCAGACTAGAAGCCGTGTTAAGTCCTTTTGACTTTCAACTTTCAGTCGGTAAAAAGACTGATCGTTATTTCTACTTTCACTCTTTTCCTCTTTCACTCTATATATCTCTCTCTATCTCTCTATCTATCTATCTATCTATCTATCTTTCTTTCTTTCTTTCTTTCTTTCTCTATTAGCTTCTCCTCTATTCCTGCAACTTTTGATATCTTTCAAAATTCTAATTCTTGAAACAAAAAGGGAAAAACAGAAAAGAAGAGGATGGATAGATCAACAATATATAAAAAAGAAGGTTGCAGGTTTCGGAGAATTTTACAATATGACAAGTACGCGAAGGAACTTTCAATGTGCTAGAACGAAGAGCACGATATATACATATATCGTTTACTTAAACGCGATAATAAAGAAACAAAAGATTGAAGGAAGCGATTGAAAAGAAAAGAAGAAAAGAATAATAATGATACAAGGAATAAAACAAAATGAAGGGAAATGAAATAAAATAGAATGCAACGATATGCAATATTACTTTGCTACAACTGCTATCGGAGGCAATAATTCAAACTTTTATGCCAAATCTTTAATGACAATGACTGTGCGAAGGATTTGTGAAAGACGTGCAATTTCGATTGCAGTCAGGAAAGTATAAGCGAAATAAATAAATAAATAAATAAAGATGAAATGAAATGAAATGAAATGAAATAAAATAATCGAGTAAAATAAAAAGAAGTATTAGAGACCGGCCGGCTTAGTGAGGTAGAAACCAGCCAATAATCTTGTTGAATCCTTGCTCGTTATGTTATTAAAAGCCGACTGATCGTTTTAGAAACGCGCGGTTTTAGACGAATCTTTTAAGTAAACCTGTTGCTGCTTGCTAAAAATGCAAGATATATATGAGTACGTATATATTACGGTTACATATATACATCTATATGTATATATACATATATATATATATATGTGTATATATATGTATAAGACTCATATGCTTAAACGCGCCTGTTATATGTGAGAAAAAGGAGCGTACGAGTCTCTGCTGTTATTATGCTATCTATATAATAAAGCGCGTGCGCTTAAAATTTCAAAAACACATATAAGCACATTATATTGATATATATCTTAACTGTATATGCATGTATCTATTATAAATGCGCGCGTATTTCTCGCGTGGTAGCTATTCTTATACCATAACTTTAAAAGTATTTTAATACGTGCTAAAAAATGCGAAGGGTAAAATATACCCACTGTTTATAACAATAATTAATTAATTAATTAATTAATTAATTAATTAATCATTGTTTTCCGTGTGCCAAGTTGTTCGTTGATTGAAGTCGAGTTTTCAAAGTGTATTTGTTTCTTTTCTTTTCTTTTTTTCTTTTTTTTTTTTCTCTTTTAAATAATAATTAGATCGTGAACGATCGATGTAATTGATAAAGCATGATCGATCGATACATAATATAGATCGTTCCTAGTTTTAAAAAATCGACTCTATTTTTCAAGTATGTACGTACATACATATATACATACACATACACACATACATAAGCGAGACAATTTGTGATTGAAATTTTTTTTCGAGATTATTCACTGCCATTATTGTTATATCTGCATTATTTTCATCGATTATCTATGTCGATCATTTTATTTATTACATTACGTAAGAGAAGACCGGATATAAACATTTTCGACTGTTCCGATTAATTAATTTAATTTCTATTATTATCATCTTTTTTTTTATATATCTACATAAAAAAAAAAAAAAAAAGAAAGTTCGTATCGTTAATTATGAAGGAAAAGAGAAAAAATGCATTTTTCGATAAGTATTATGCAAAGTGCGATCATGATGCACGCTCTGAGTGAAAACGAAAATCCTTTCTCGTTCTTTCTAATGCATTTACACGTATATACAGAATGTTTACAATGGAACGCTAATAAAAATTAGATCGTTTTATCGTAAACATTCTGTGTATATACATATATATATATATATATATATATATATATATTGCTTCTTCTTTGAAAATTCTATTTATTGTAAACATATATACCTTGAATTAATAGTAAATTAAGCTGATTATAGATATATTGAAATATCGATATCATTGTCTTTCAATGAAACGAACATAACAAAACTTATATCGTGTTAGAAAAATATTGTTTGACGCTTCACAATAAATATATATATATATAT
>NC_057694.1:7017030-7039943 GCF_014466175.1 Vespula pensylvanica
TTACAGTTTTCTAATTATCTCTACGGGATAGAGAAGAAACTTAAAAAGAAGCAAAAAATCTGAGTATTATTATTATTACTATCGTCTAAACATTAAAAAAAAAAAAAAAAAAAAAAAAATGAAAAAGAAAATTTATGTGCGGAGATCGTCTCTCTCATTATTATTTTATATAACTTAGAAAAGAAATCTTAGAATTGCTTGTACAGGTCATTAATTTGCCTGATTAACATGTTACAGCGTGCAATATGATTGAATAATAAAAAGCATCATTATGGGTAACCGTGATGAAGCAAAGCGCGACTAAAATTAATTAATTTAATAAGAAAAACATATATAAATAATAATACTACCAGTTCGTCTCAATCAATCGTGGTGACAATAGTTATTAAAAAGTATTCTATAAGAGATTTCAATTGTGAAAAAAAAAAATAATCATACAAGTCTATTATTAAAATGTGTCGAGAACATGTAGAAAAGCCCGTACATGATAATATATCGTATTTTTAGCTATTAGTAAACCTTTACAGATGAATGTTCGACTTCACGTTTCATAGTACACGACGTAGAAAGCTAATTAGATCGGGATAGGTGCAAGTGTGTTAGAGAAAAAAAAAAAAAAGAAGAAGAAGAAGAAGAAAAGTAAAATGTTAGCATTTCAATAGCACTTGCATAGTAAATAGATTTTTTTTAATGAATATCATTGTCTGAATTATTTGTTGAATTAAAAAAAAAAAAAAGAAAAAAGAAAGAACAGGAATAAAAAAGAGGAAAAAAAAAATAATAGGATCAGGTGTAATAATCGTAAGATGAAGTCGGCCATCATCTTAAAGGCAATACGAAAAAATCAAATCGATAACAGCTAGAGTAGTGTGGCGGCCTATGTGCGTCTTATGGCATCTAAAAGTTGATGTCGTATGGCGGTACAACTTTAAAACAGAGAGAATACATATATATATATATATATATAAAAGAATAATAATAGTAATAGTAATAATAATAATAATAATAATAAGATTAATAATATTAATAATAATGATAATAATAACAGTAATAATAATAATAATAATAATAATAATAATAATAGTAATAATAATAACAACGTGGGATTTTCCATGTTTTAGCGAATCTTTACGTCCCTATTGCTTATGGGAAGTATTTTTGTACGTTTACTCTGTACCTATACTATTTCACTTTAAAACTATATCTACTGTTATCATTGTGATACTCGCTACTGCGATCATATTTGGAACGTTAACGTAACATTGTAATATGTATCAAAGGGCGTACATTTGTTTTATTATATGCGCTCATTCGATAATCTAGTATTATAAAAATCTTTTTAGACTTGAATAACTTAAAAAGAAAATAAAAAAAAAAAAAAACGAACAACAAAGAGAAGAAAAAAGTATGAATCGCAATGCGATGTTTATACACTATTAATATTAATTGTTATATTATTGAGTTTTTCGCTCCGACACGTTCTGTCAGAATTTGATTGTTCGACTGAAGTATTATGCAAAACTTGTATCTATCGTGACAAATCCACGTTGTACGCTCTTTTTTATCAGACTGTTTGAATCGTAGAAATATTCGTATATATATATAAACTCTATGTATGAAAACATACGAAAGAGTTAGCTATTCGTGGTTACTTATATAGTGACAACGAGACCTCAAATGATTACTCTGTTAAATGACATCATAATCGCACGTATAAATCGTATTTTTTATTTAGATAATATTTTTTATTCACGATTCTATTTAATTGACCTTTTATATTTGAAAAGCATTTATTATATTATTACCTCTTGCCATAGCTGAGTTGTATCTGTCAGTCAGTCAGTCGCTTCGTTGTGAACAAGACGCGTATAGCCAGGAATTTTCTTCTCGTATTTTTTATTTCCTTTTTATCTTTCTCTTTCTCTATCTCTTTCTCTATTTCTCTCTCTCTCTCTTTCTCACTCGCTATTCTCATTTTCATTCTATATCTTTGAAGCATGTAATAGCTGCATTTACGATTTTTTCTGCTACCAGTAGAATATCTAAGCTGCGTCTTTCTTTCGCAGTTCAATATATATTTTCGAATACAGAGGTTCGATTAAAATTCAATTCAATTGATTTTATTCAATCGAATATGTGAAAGACAAAACGTGTTTTGTTATAAGTTAATATTTTAAACTGACAAGAGCAGAAAAGAATTAACAATAGTTCTTTTCTTCCTTCTTTAATTCCATATATATATATACACATTGTGGTACGCAATTTACATTCCTTAACATTTACACAAACGTGCTGAATTTTTTGATCGTTATATAAATCACCGTTGAATATTTAGCCGTATAAAAAAATAAGAACCTATTTATTATAAATGTACATACAACTGTTATTGTAATAAAGAACGTGAAAGAAATATACATTACGTCCGAATTTATATCAAGCGACTGCTCTTTTTGTGTTTATTATATTTACTTACAAAATAGTGTCCATTTATAGATCTTTATCCTATTATCATTAACGCTTAGTATGGTTTGGCCCTATGTTGACGTTCCCGGCTTTTTCCACTACCCATCTTTGTTAATAATTTCTGGCCTGCACTTTGTTGAACGCCATTAGACTCTGACTGTCTCCAAATATTTATTATACCACCTTCTCCAACAGTTACTAAAGAGTTACTCTATGATATATCATAATTAACAGATTATTTCAATTTCTCCTTTTACCTATTTCTGTAGTTAAGAATCTTTTATATATAAGCCTACCTTTTCATGTAACCAACTATCTCTTACATACTGCTTATTTCCAACAAGATTATAACAGATTTCTAACTGATTGTTTGCGATACTTAGGCATCTTAAATTTTTACTGTTGAGCAAATATAATTGTCATTATTAGATTGACTATATATATTTAATTAATCATTCGGTATTTACCCTTTAACATTATCTGACCCTGCTAACAAAAATGGTTGTCCAAGCGCATTTGAAGGATGAAACTTAACTATGTAGCAATTATCTGGGTCGTCACCCTGAAAGCAAAATTGATAACAGTAATCAAGGCTATTTTTTTTTTTAATATACATAACGAAAAATGTACAATTATGCATTTGGATATATACAAGTCTTCTTGATTTCCCATCCACCAATTTCTCAAAATATAGACAGCAGCATGTAAATGTGCATTAAAAGATTGCATATATTGGTTCGCCCGTCATCAAAGCTATAGCTCATAAACTTTACCAATTTTTGCTGTAAAATTTTGAAATGCACTAATAACACAGATTGTGAATAAATACTTAGGCCGACTTGTTTTAATTTATCTTTGTATAACTTACCTAATATCAAATAAACTGAAATAATATATTATAATTTCTATTATGCAATTTTTTCTAGAGATACATATAAAACATTTTAAGCAAAATTTTAAATAATACTACGATTGCTAAACAAAAAAGTAATACCTAGAAAATAATATAACTAAAACATACGTGTGCTATTGCTAAACTGCTACGTTTGAACCTTGTATATGGAGTTACTCCTTCAGCATTCCAAAATTGCAACGACGATGTGAATGTTGTACACCATAGATTGTCATTGTTCATCCAGCCTAACCCATCCTTTTATTTACATATAATAAAAATAATTAATCGATGCTACATTATTACATTTATATTCACAAAAATTACATACAGACTTACCACCGAGGATTCGGTATTTAACGAATATCTTAGTGCCATGTCTTCTGTAGGCTGCGTTAGATCAAAGATATTGATAAGACCATCTACGCTACCAGATGCCAAAATATCTCGCTTGTTGGGATGAAATGATAAGCGAGTCACATCATCCATATGCGACTGCCAATAACCTCCAAGAAGATTATCCCCCTTATATTCTACTTTTGAATTACTATGCCTGATATCCCAAAACAAAATAAATGTATCTCCACCAATGTGTTCGGTTCCACCAGCAATAAGTCTTTCATCGCAACTTATATCAAAACTAGCTAACGGTTTTAATTTTCCGTCTTCAGAATTATCTAGAAAAAGCAGTATACATTGATCTAAATTAGAATTTCTACTATAGAAATTTAGCAAATACTTTCAAAAAATCATTTCAGAAAAAGATCATTTAAAATGATGTTTCTTTTAATCTAAGATATATGACAAAAAAAATAATATCAACCTTTAAATTCTGCAACTGCTTTTCCTTTAGCACGTAAATCCCATGCAGTAATTATACCTTTATTATTTGCCGTATATATAATATTCTTGGAGGTAGGACTAAATTTGATTCCAACAATAGTAGCTTTATTATGAGTTAAAGTAGCAGTCCTACTTAAAGTTTCTCCAGCTGTATAGATGATGCACAAATGATTGGACGAAGCTGTGCCGATTCTGAATTCTGGTTCACTAAAGACAATAAATTAATATTAATTCTATTATAAGAATTAATAGGATAAAAATTAAAGCAGAATATATATGTATACATATGTATACATATATATAGCTTGAACGTTTGAATTATGTTTCAATGATATTTTCGAGCTACATGAACTTGCAATTTAAATTTGGTAAATCAAAAAAGAAAAAAAAAAACAGAGAAAAAGAAAAAGAAATAACAAAACAAAAGAACAGAAAAGAATGAAATTTTTACCTTTGAGTTCCACAAACTGCTAAAACATAACTTTTTCGAAACACCGACTCTTCAACCGATAACACTAATTCGTTTTTCTTCTTCGCAGACATGTTGTTATTCTGTTTCGCTGTACCGTTCTCTACGCTAAGTTTCTTAAGAGAATCGATTATATTTGCCATATTTTTTAACACAAAGCTTTGAAGTAGACGCTACGCGTTTGAGGTTATTGTCTCATTTGAATTATAAACATGCTTTGTCCGGAAAACAATACATCTGTTAATTTATACAAACGTTAGAAATTTTCTATTAATACCGTAACATGCATATGAAATAATATACAAAAATAAAAAAATTATTTTTCCCGGTAAATTACAAAATATAATTACGAATTATCCTCTTACCTTTACAATACCAACAAGATCGAGAGTAACATAACCTGTATTGTTATTAAACCGTTGATTTGGAGGCGCTAGTGTTCCAAAAGAGTCTCGTTACGCATGCACATTTTTAGCGAACCAGAGCGAACCAATAGAATTCTTCTTGCATATCTAATTATTTTTTATGAAAACGAGAAAAAGAATACGTGACATAGTACTGATTTATTTATTTGTTTATTTTTAAATATGCTTACAATTACCAAATTATGATATCTCTCTTACACAGGATCGATTGAAGTTTTTTCGTAAAAATGTGGGGCCAATTCCAATAACCATTCAGATTGTATCGTAGTTAAATCTTTCATATAAGTTTTATTAGTTTGTACTATTTCGCAGTAAAGTATCCTAAAAGAATAATAAGATCAAATAAAAACGATAGTAAAACGTATTAGAAAACTTCTATAAAAGAATATGGATGTTACCATTGTGGCTGTTGAATAGTATATAGACAACTGTTTGAGTGGATATATAAATCCTTATCCCCTCGGATCGTTTTATATACACCAGTATAATGTAAATACGCAGCCTTTGGAAATAATCCTGTTGTTATGCATTTCAATATTTGTTCCACGTTTCCTGTGATAATAAATATTTATTATAAAAATCTGTTATAACGAATAGCAATTGATTTTTAAAGGATCATTACCATTGCAAGATGTCAAAGGAATATCCAATTTCTTTAACATTCGACAAATTTGTCCTCGAATTTCCGAAGCTCTTCGTAAAGCTTTATTGTTTAAAAAATTCTTTTGACACCAACTTGGCGTTTTATTTTTCTCATAGGCAGCATAAACATTTAATAACGTCAAGAGATCGCCTTCCTCTACTTCGAATTTACGATGAGCCACTCTGGCTTTTGCAATGGCTTGACCACCGCCAGGTCGAATGAAAACATTTTGTACTTGAAGCATCGCTATTATCGATGCAATTTCTTCCGAACAACCCATTTGTCCTATTTCAAAAAGAAATTATTAAATCATAGTACGACCCAGTTTTCTACTCGAACAAAAATAAAGATGAAAGAAAACCATTAAAATTACTACCGGAAACAATAAGACATTTTCCAAAGGTAGGTTCTAATGGCATTTCTGCCATTGTCATGCCTAATGGTGTCGTCAGTTCCCCATCATTATCTATAGCACCTAACGCATAAAGTAATTCCATGCCTGCTATAAGATTTTTACTTGGTGGAGCCGATGGAAAATTGAACCGAAGTACATTATCGATTCCTAATGCTTTTAATTGCAAGATCGCTGGTGCTAAATCCGATCTTTGCATTTCTGGTGGCGTTGCTTCCGGTAATTCATTATAAGCTTCTTCCGTATATAATCTTTAAGAACACAATAACAACAACAATAACAATATATATGAAATGAATTGAAAAATTGATGGCTGAAACAACTTGTACTTTTTTTTTTTTTTTTTTCGTTCATTACCTATAAGTTTTTCCACTTTGAACACGACCCGCACGACCGGCACGTTGATCAGCCGAAGCTTTAGACACGGGTACGATAGTAAGACTATTAGTTTGCGTTTCCGGTTCAAACCAGGGCATCTTGACAAAGCCGCAATCGATCACTGCAATATATCGTAGAGTACACGACGTTAATGTGACTTTGGTCATTCAGAAGAAAAACTCTAATGTTAACATTACGAAACTAAACGTAGCATGAAAGCGTACTGTGATTCTACCGTAAACGACGTTTGGAATGGTAATTGAAGTTTCAGCGATATTTGTCGCCACGATAACTTTTCGCGTATCTTTGGCAGCTCTCCAGAATACCTTCAGTTGTTCATTGTTTGGTAGAGATCCATACATTGCCAATGGTTGTAGTTTTACTATATATATATATATATAAAAAGGGAGAAAAAAAATAAAGAAAAGATTAAAAATTGAGTCGTCTGACGTAAATTATTTAAGATATTAAAAGACATATTTCGTCACGCGTTATTCTTAACATTTTTAAATTAATTGAAATGTATAATAATAAATAAATAAAAAAAAAATCTTTTTTCCATAATAAATATATACATAATTAATTGTTCTTGTTCGTTTCATCATAGAAAAATAATTTGGAAATATTTCAAAAGATATTTCAATATATGATTTAGATCGTATTCGTGATCACTGACACAAATACAGTATTTTCTATTTACGTTTTCCATCCTTTATAAGTTTAGCATGTTCTGATAGAAGAGAAACTGCCTGATCTACTTCGTCGAGTCCCGTGAGAAATGCTAAAATGTCACCAGGTTCTTCTACCTCGTGAATCTTTAAAGCTGTGTCCACAACGCTCGTAACGTAATTTGGTACTGGTTCTAAAATTACAAATAAAAAAGTCTAAAACGTGAAGAGACGAAAATTTCAAGAAACACAAGGTGTTTCAAATTCAAGGACGTGATTAAGTTAGTTCTACCTCTGACGTAGAAAATATCTACTGGATATAATCTACCCTCGACGCTCATAATTACGGCAGTATCCTTTGAAGAATCCTTTGTTGTATTCATATTAAAAAAATCGCGTAGCTGTTCGGCATCGACCGTTGCCGAGGACACAACGATCTTTAAACTTTTACGTTTCTGTAACGACATAAAATTATAATGACATTTCACAAAAGTGATATGTTAAAAAAGAAGAAAATAATTTCTCCATTTACTCTAATAATTTTTTTTAAAAGACCCATAATGATGTCAGTCATTAAAGTTCTTTCATGTACTTCATCCAATACGATTATTGCATACGTTGTCAGCAATGGATCGCTCATTAATTCACGTAACAATATTCCTTCAGTCATATACTGCAAATGAAAAAAAAAAAAGAACGTTGAAATATGCACTATAATATGTCTCAATATGATTTATTATTATAGATGTACAAAAGAAAAAAAAAAAAAAAAAAACAACGGAAAAGAAAAAAAAAACACGATACGTTATGCTATATTTTCTACTATTCTATTGTATCTCCTTATTAAATCTCTCGTATGGAAATAATCTGATAAAAAAGCTTCGGAAATGTCATTGTGCCAACGACAATAAAATCAATTTGATGAGAAAAAAATTTTCACATACTTTGATCTTGGTAGATTCATTGGTGCAATCATCGAAACGTATGCAATAACCAACTTCGGTTCCAAGTATGCAGTTACGTTCGTCAGCAACTCGACTTGCCAATGATGTAGCTGCAACTCTTCTTGGTTCTGTTATTCCAATTATTTTACCATCTTCGCACCATCCTGCCTCGAGAAGGTACTGTTAATTAAATAAAAAAGAAAAAGCAAAAATAAAAATGAGAAAATATATGAAAGAACATAACAATTTTAACAGTATCGTAAAAGAACAGAAAATA
This sequence comes from Vespula pensylvanica, assembly GCF_014466175.1. Taxonomy (NCBI): domain Eukaryota; kingdom Metazoa; phylum Arthropoda; class Insecta; order Hymenoptera; family Vespidae; genus Vespula; species Vespula pensylvanica. Next base: position 7,025,445 of record NC_057694.1, read on the forward strand.
AAGAGAAACGTACTTACGTATGTGTGTAAAAAAAAAAAAAAAATGCAGAGAGAGAAACTAGTTCTGATAAAGAGGATTGATAAGAACAAAAAGAAAGTATCGACACTTTACTTATGTTTCCTTCCTGGGTATGTGTGTGTGTGTATATATATATATATATATATATATATATATTTTTTTTTTTAATACAATGAAGTACCCGAGTAACTTTGCCGACCAACTATTGTCTGTTCCATCGCATGAGAAAAACAAAGTTTACTCGTTATTTTTTCTCTCTTTTCATTTTTTTTTCTTCTTTTTTTTTTTATGTCAACCACATAACTTCTTTTGTAGGAAATTTACCATTCGAACATAACTATAGGAAAAAACAAGATAACAACTATCGCGTGTATATACGATTATATGTTATGTAACCATGATTATATTATAAATAAAATTTGTAATAAATTGGTTACATGAAATTCATTAAAATTAATTAAAAGTATAATACAATAGTTTGTAACAATCTTAGTAATACTTGTAGACAAAATGTATTTATTTGAATTTTAGAAATATAATTAATAATTAATTATGTATACGTATAAAATTATTATTTTTACTTTCTTTTTCTTTCTCTTCCATGTACATAAATACATACATAAAAATAGAAAATTCAAATTACAATGTAAAATGTTAGTCATGCTTATGAAGTGTCCAACATTTGAATAGATATTAATTCCATATCAACAGTGATATTTATTTACCCTTCTTCCTATGCAAAATTAAAGTAAAGTAAGATAGATTAATATTTGATCGATGAAACAAGATCCAATTTGTCAGTATATGAACTATGTCTATATAATTCTTAGAAAAAAAAAAAAAAAAAAAAAAAAAAAAAAAAAAAAAGTATATATATATATAACGTCATAGAGCATATATAGTTAACACAGTTATAATAATCCAAACATGCAATGTAACTAATTAACAGTCTGTTCTTATTATGACGTAAACGCAATGAATTGTGATATTGCCATTGAAATTAATTTTTTCAAATGTCATGAAATTAACGAGAGAGAAAAAATAAATTTTATTAAAGAAAACAAAATGATAGATATACGTTTCTTTCCGGTTAGATGATGATCTGCGAAATGAAACACTATATTTCTTATCTCATATCGCACTAAACGTTCTGTACTCAAGAGAAACCATTTTTTAAGAATAGACAGCAGATAATAGAAAATAATATTTAGTTAATGATATTTACTATTCTTTTTTTTTTTTTTTTTTTTTATTCAATATTCGCATTTTTATGCGATTAAAAGTAATTCCTAAAATATCACACGTACACATATATATACATACACAGTTTTTCCTCGTATTTCCATATCTCTCGATTATCGTAATTGTTAATCTCATTTAAAAATAGATAATACGATTAAACGAAAAAGGAAAAAAAAAATTGCGTTAATAAAAATATTGTAATTTTAATCACTACGAAAAATCATCTTAATTTTATATATATATATATATATATATATATATATATATATATATATTAATAAAGAAGTTAGAATAACAAACAGGCACCTGAATATGTGTTCATTAAATTAAAAATGATGTTATCTGTGTCAAAACGTTATCGCAACGATATTGACAGAAAGCTTATTATATTTGTGAAACGCTCTTTTTATCTTACGATTCTTCTTAATACTAATATTTTTTGCTTTAACGTTACCTCTATACGACGATAAGATAGATACCCGATTCTACTTGATACTAATATTTTTATACTATACTTATTTCTATGTATGTAATACGCGATGATAAGATAGATACGTTACATATACATATTATATATTTTCAAGGCATTCTTGTTTATTAAGGTTTTAATACGACTTACGATGCATGATTTATGAATTGATTTATGAATATATTATTGGTTTATGAATTGTTAATTACAAATCGTTCAAAAAAAAATTTTTATCGAATAATAAACTATTGTGAAAAGTCGTACTATTTTATAATTCATCTATAGAAAATTATGAGAATTACATTTGGCTTTGGTCATGAAACAAAGATCGATTAAGAAATGATGTCGGAATTTACGATATAAAAAAGAAAAGTTATAAAAAATTTCGAACATTATTATTATCGATTAATTCAATATTCGTACGTATATCTTCTTTTATGATTTCGTAAAAAATACAAAATTTGTGCTATTATAAATGCGTTATCAAGGTCGGCGTAATTTTCTATTATATTATTACATAATATTCCTTTAAGTATTTATTTATTAGAACAAATATATGTAAAAATTATATATTTAATAATTGAAAAGTTATTAAAAAAATTATAGACAAATTATAAAGACTTGCTCGATTTTCTCCTTCAATTTTCTTTTCCGATCGATTGCTATTCGTTTCAAGTTCAATCAATGGATAAAACATGTTTTGAGATAATCGAAAAATTTGATACCAATCGGAAGGTTATCGCTATATCGTTTTATCCACAAACGTGAGTGCGCACTCACGTAAAAATTAGGTGGTTTTTTTTTTTTTTCTTTTAAATCGTATGCGATAACTCTTTTATCGATAATCAACTCATAGGTGAAAAGTAAATCTGGTCGATACATCGTTCTTTGTTTAAACATGTGTCGTATCGATAAGATTGTACTTATAGTCACAATAATATGAAACATTTGTGTCCTTTCTTCCTCCTATATTTTTGAAAGATATATCGAAGTCAGTAGATATTATCGATATAAAAAAAATCTACAAAAGTAAATGAAGTTTGTATCGATCGTAATAATGAACTATAGATAATCGTTAAAGTGTTATTCGCATCGATACCGTAAACTTATACACAATTTCGATCGCAATAACGTCGACTTATCAATGAAATGTCGAATGATCGAGATAAGGTTGTTAACGAAAAGGTAGAGAAAAAAAAAATATATATATATGTATGTATGTATGTATGTATATATATATATATATATTCGAGAGATAAAGAGAGATAAATAATCCTATCATGGATGAGTAAGGCTGACCGAGGAAGAAGATGTCCCGCTACCAACGATCATAGGTACCATGTGTACATAATCGTAAGCGTATTGATAGTGAAACTCCGTTAAATAGATAAGTAAAAATATAAGAACGTAGGACGACCATCTGGACAATTTCATATATTCCCAAACACGATTGACAAATATTGCCAGTAAAAGATAATCCATGGCTGCATGAACGTTGAACATTTTCCAACTTAAAGCAACAAACCAGAACGAGTTACTTCTAATTACGTTGGTTTGTCGTAGATGTAAAAGTTCGGTATTGATCGAGAACGGTTCGATGTCTAGATCCAAAAGATCTTGATAAAGCCATATATAACGATTCCATGCAGCACTGGCAACGATCAGATGACCGATCAGCAGGAGGACGTTAGGTAGTACGATGTTCCTTATTGACGTGTTCGAAGACGATACGTAATGAGTTGTGTCTAAGACGACAGGTGTCAAAGGTAATATCTGCATTTTGTCGTATCCTCCTCGTCTGGGTGGAGAGCGAATAATAAAGTAATAAAGGCCGACGATCAAAGCGACGCATCCAAGAGCATCGCAAAAACCATCAACGAAATAACCAGGTGAACCAACGTCCGATCGTTCACCTGATATGTTTGCTCTCTGTCTCGCTACGTGGCCGTCCAAATCGTCTAGCTATGTTCTCACTTGAAAAAGCATAACGCCGAGACGTCTTTGAGACAGGGACTCGCTCGAAACACATTTTCCCGCTAACACAGCGATAAACACGTGAAAACCACTAATCAAATTAGGTGTCAACCAATTCCAAGATTTACTTATTCCCAAAATCTTATCCATCAATGCGGCCAACGGACTCAAGAGAAAATGATTCGGATGATCCAACGTCAAACCCTTCACCGTTACCGCGCAAAGGGGATTCAAATCGCATGGTATCATTGGCTTATACAATGGTGTATCGTTCGCCGTTTCTTTCACACGATAATTCTTCACTCTCGAATATAATAATATATCCATCGCGATGAAATATACTATCGATACCGCGAGAAACGCCAGAGTCATTTTGTTCACCAGATCGAAGTGAACGGCCATGTTTCCTTTTGTTTGTTTGTTAGTTTTTTTTTTCTTCTTTCTTTTTATTTCTCTTTTGCAAGAAATAAATCACTCTTTTGTTTCTTTTTGTTCTTTTCTTTTACATATACTTTCTCCTAGCACAAGTCTCTTTTTTATTCTCGATTATATCCGATAGTCTTATATTAATTTTTGAACGCACTCGTCAAAGATCTAACTATCGAGTTCGATAAAAAAAATATACACGAAAAATAAAAAGGAAATACAAAACAAGACCAAAGATCCAAGATACGTGTCAAAGGAAACACTTTTGACCATTCGGCAGATAGAACTGAGCCTTACTGAGTCACTCGCGGAGTCGCTCGAACTTCAATAATCTACCTTAACTCCTCGCGGCGACGATTGTGTCCATGCGTCGTCGCATCGCACGTGATCACGCATAATAGATCTCTTTCTCGACTTCTACACCTCTCCCTTTTCACCCTCTTTCTTGACATACCACTTTCTTTTATTCAATTTCTTCTTTTTATTTTTAGCTAATACTATCTAAATCTAAATCGCTTTCTTTCTTCGTCATTTTATTTCTTAAAAGATTTAAACAATCTTGAAAGGAAAACATTTTATGTTTATAATTGATAGTTCACTTTTTATCACTTTCCAATTTAATATTCAATTTCATATGCTATCTCCTATTTATTTCTTGTTATTATTTATTGTTAATAATAAATCTAACCGCTTTTTATCTACCTATCTGTCTATCTATCTCGAAGAAATAAATGGAAGACCAGTCGATATACCTTGGCAAAAAAAAAAGAGAGAGAGAGAGAGAGAGAGAGAGAAAAGAAAAAATTCTAAACAATTTCTCGTTCCATTCCTCCTAGATGTGTTAAAAAAAAAAAAGAAAAAAAAAATAGAAAAAAAAGGAAAAAAAAAGAAACGACAGAGACGAACGATAAAATATATAAAATTCCCCTTAGAACGAACGTTTTCTTCGATGTGGCTTCTCTCATCCGTTATGTCAGAGAAACGATAGAACGGCTTCTTTTCAACCCCTCAATACTTTTATATTCCTAACAAATCAATCCAACCTTTCGATTCTTGCTTCCCATCTTTTTATTTCTATTTTAAGAAGAGAAAGCTTTATCCTTTTTCTTTCGAATTTTATGAATTTAAATTTCGTATACTTACTGTTCGATCGTCGTCGAATGTCCTCTAATTTTCATTGAACTGAGACCTTGAAGTTTAAAGACTATAGCTAAATAATGCGAACTTTACATAGGCACATGCGCGTTCGAATTGTTTCTTTTTATTGCGTCTTATCGGTCGAGACGTTCGTAGTACTGTACTCTTGTATGTCATAAGGGAGTGAAAAGGGTAAAGGATACTCTTGACCCTTTTATTGAACGAACGTGATATTATACGAAGGGGGAATCATACGTTACTATTAAATTAATGAACGTATGTGTATGCATATACATATATGTACGTGAAACAGAAATAACATCAATAATTGCTTTGGTGAAATCGTTGCAGTACTTCTTCTTTAATATCATTTTCTAGAACTACTTTAGAAATTGTATATATACATATATACATATGTATATATATATATATATATATATATAAAGTTTGTTGTAGATATTGATCTTTGCCAACTATTTGCTAATTCGTATTGTTATACTCAATAATATTTAATTCTTTATTTCGTTAAGAAATTGGTTCTAAAATATATTTTTATATATTTGCTCTACCATTGTACATTATTGAATTAAATATTATTTTACTGCTCTTTGTGTAAAACATTGATTACGGCAATGAAAAAATATTTACAAATAATTTAATATAATTTAAAATGCATATTTAGAAAGAAAAACGTATAAGAATGAAGCGTCGATATGTACTAAACAAAGCTTATTTTATAACTATTATATTTTTGAATACCTGTGGTAACTGCGTACTTTTCCCACATCCAGTTTCTCCAACCAGGACTAGAGTTTGATATTTTTCAAGTAGATATATGATGTGATCTCTGTTCCTGAATATAGGTAGTCGTTTGCGTTGCATATCCAATGCGAGGGAATGGTGAGCATTGTATACAAATTGTGTCGAAGAATGCGCGTCGATATCTGGCTTGTCTTCTTGCCATGTTGAACTTCCTATAAATATAAAGTATACTCTGCTGTACATTGAAACGAATATCACTTGTATATTTGGATAGAGGAAATATAATGCATGGAAAGTAATGTGGTAAGTACACTCAAAGTTAGGTTATGAAATTGATAATACCTCGAAATTATCGAAATATATTAATATACGAATAAAAACAATAATAATGAAGCGTATTTCTATAAATAATATTAGAAACTAAATAAAAATGAAATTACAAAGCTTGTATTACTATGAAAAAGATATTGAATGTGTGTACGTACCAGGTTTAGAAAATACAGGTTTAGTATTCATTTCTTGAATTTGTTTTACAGATGTATGTGTCGATAATTTATAATTGTTACAATATTATTTCACTATTATAAATCACTACTGATTAACTTATGTAATAATAATATGCGATCATTTAAATTGATACGTAAAACATACCGAACGTTTAAAAACATTTCTTAAAGACGCTTTGGAGTACAGATGGCGCTCAATACCGTACTCTTCTACCGATTGAATCAAAATAATGACGGATCAAAAAGATTTATTAACAATAATTTTCTATTTATCCTTGAAATAAAATCATTTTCTACGTACCATTAAATAAATTAATATTTGATGTATTATCAAATTAATATCGATTTAATAATAATTTTTCATCTCTCTTCATGCGTGAAATATTACCGACAGCGTTCTTACGTCTATACATACATACATACATATAAACAAGGATACACGTAGATGCCTGTAAAATATTTGAAAAACTTTTAAATAATGATTATTGATAAACATTCTATAATTAATAAATTTCTAATTAAAATAAGATTTTACATGAAACAATTTTGAATATGAAATCGAAAATTCAATTTTTCGATAAAATTGCAAATTTCAATTTCGTTCATGAATTATAATAATAAATTTTAATTCATCAGATATGTCCTCTATTTAGTTGAACAATTACAATTACTTATGAAAGATTTATAGTTAGCAAAAAGTATGTTTCAGTACTCAAGAATTTTTATTTATTTTTTTTTTATTTTATTTAATTTTTTTTCTTTTTTTATTTCATTTTATTTTATTGAACACATTCAGTTGTAATTTTTTTTATATACGCGCGATACTCCATTGTTGAAAATATTTTTATTTAATTTTTATATTTGTCCTCACTGCTACAAATTTGGTTTTATTTATGACGCAAAATACGTATAAAAAAAAAAAAAAACCATTAATAGTTTTAGTCACAACGTGATATTAGATTTGTTCATAGAGCGACTTTTTAATATTAGCAACTAATTTCTTCTTTTTTGTTTTTGCAGATTATGTCATAGATGTTTGAATTATAAATAGTATATGCTTCATTATTTCTCAAATTTTTTCATAAAATAAATAAAATAGATTATTATTCTTAGATTAAACTCAAAAGTAAAGAAAGTAAATTTCTTTTTATTCCTTATAAAATAGTATTGTCATATATCTGCATTTTAGAAAAGTCGATACCGAACTTATTATTAATATAATAAATTTTGTTATATCTCTGCCAAACCTAAATAGAACAAAAATATATAAAGTTCTAATCGAATTCGCGTAAAGAGAGAAAGAGAAAGAGAGAGAGAGAGAGAGAGAGAGAGAGAGAGAGAGACACAATTTGAACAGAATCGTTCGTAGAGTATAGGTTTTTCTAATCACTTCTAATCTGTTGGTAATTGTTCATTGATACTTATACAATAAACCAAATTATCAGAAACTGGCTCTACGAACAAAGTAATTTGATAGTATAAGTACCGATTGTAAATTATATGTATCTATACGAATCGTTTCTTTTTTTTTAAATTATTTGCATTTGACACCTACATGTATACGATATATAGTTTTTCTCTATGGGATACATTTGAATTTTTTTCACGAAATGTGTCACGACCATAGAATTGCTACTAAAAATAAATGCAGTGATTTTACTGCTGTTAGCACAATCAGGTATGTTTACTCACCAGTATGTCTATACACACACATACATATGTTATTATGTATTATTGAACACAATTCTTTAAAGTTTTACTTTGTAAATTGCACAGATTCATCATTAAAATTAAAAAACCGTGTTTCCTTTTACAAAACTTTCCAACAGAAGTGCGATTCGTTACAAATCCTGGCATGTAGACTACATTAGGCGAAATGAGAGACTTATTTCTCGAATATTTTAATTAGGTTTTTTCAAATTTCAAACACTGCGCGCGTTTGTCAGATATAGAGAACATGACAAGTTATACTTATTATTATCCAATGAAAGTACAGTAAAATGTTATACACAATATGTATACATCGCGAGTAAAGATTTTTTAATGATCTTTTTCAAAGAGTAAATAAATACTTGAAGATACAAGTATTCTACTTTAGGAATGTATTTTGATTCGCAGAAAAATAATGTATCTTTTATCTCTGGTTATGAGATTAGTTTATTTACCTATACCTACTTCTGTGCATCAGAAACAATGGGGACTAGTAAGTGAAATATTTTGCACAAATGTATCTTTTTTCAGGCACCACACTGTTTGTTCATTTTAAGAAGTTAGAAATATATTATTCCTAAAATTATTTGTATGTGTCACTTACTTTACTAGTCTAATGCTAAATGAATATATATGCGGATGCCAGAATAAGGGGACAAAATCGATGTTTATGAATTTCGAGATTTGTGTTAGTATGGATTTACATACTGTTATTGCCGATCGATAAAAAATTATTGCAATAAACACACATAGATGCACTAAATGCCAAATGTCATTAGCATAATATCAATCTTTTGATATAAAATGCTCGCCCCTGCTGACGATGCACAGTCATTAAATCTGTTCTGACTTCGCGCTTAGCCGTTAAAATTGATTCTATAGATAAGGACTGAGAATAGTAATGACAAGAAGATATTAAGCTGTGGCTTCTGCGTCTCCGTTGCTCTCCGCTTCTGCGCACTTCTCTTCGAGTCTCGACTTCTTTTCAGGGCTAGCTCCATCAGAAGCGTTATCTTCCGCGGCATCATTTAAAGCCGTTGATTTCCTCTTTATACAACAGCTATCAGCTGGTGCATCTAAAATATGAATTTTGATAAAAACTCGTTTCACGATATAAATTCTGACCAGAAGAAATCTTGCGTTACTCTTTGCGACAAATATACCTGTGGAATCGCCATTTTCAGTGGACTCTTCCTCCTTTTCTTCTGTTTCTTTCTCCTCGCTAGAACCGTTTTCTGTGGTCTCCGTAGCTTGTCCATTTTCAGAGGTTTTAGAGTCCTCGTCAACCTCCTGAACTACTTTCTTTTCTTCCTCTACCACTTTTTTCTCTGGGCTGGTAGCCACTTTTGTATCCCTAAACAATGGAAATAACATTGATTTAACTTTCACAAGATCAAAACGCTTGGAAACAAACCAGCATTCGCACAGTCGAGAGATCGTTGCATTTATGTATGTACCTTTCTATACTTTGAAAGGAAGAGAAAAATAAAAAGACGCAAGGAAAAAGAGACTGTCGAATAAAAAAACACTCATACATATTATAACGAAAGAAAAGAAAATAAGGTAGAAACAAATGCGCATATACGTTCCTTCTAACAAGATCAATCTGTATTACGTATATTTATAACCACCTTGATCACAGACGAAAAACAGTTAATACAAGGAAAGTGCGTCATCGCAGCGATCGGAATAATACACAATGCGTTTAGTAAAATCAATTTCAAGAAAAATACGTATTTCTTTTACTCTTCTCCGATAAAAAAGTAAAACTCTAAAACGCATCTATACGATAAGAAAAAAGAAGAAATGAAAATAAACGAAGAGAGTGAAAATAAGGAAGAGAGAAACGGAGAAAGGACGCCCAACGGTAGCGACATCTAGCAACACGGCATTGGCATTAAACCACTTTTCCCCCTCTAATACCACGATAGTCCAACGCACACCGATCCAGATGCTCGAGCATCGCGCGGCAAATTCTCGCGTGGACCACAAATATACCTGTGGCCTTTCTCTCTCTCTCCTCCCCCTCCCCATTTCTCTCTCTCTCTCTCTCTTATACATTAGGAACGTATGTACAACACGTTCGGTACGTGAAAAAATGCATGTTTATTTATTCAACAGGTCGCAAAGTATATATATATGATATATATATATATATATGTATATTTTCGGTTTCCCGAAGAAACTCGTTTCGTCCATAAAATGTCGTTCTTTCTCGAAAACGATGTGTCTTTGGGAACAAATCGAGCGCAACATCATACATACATACATACGCACGAGCGTACACACTCGCAGATATATACGTACACAGAGAGAAAGAGAGGGAGAGAAAGAGAGAGAGAGCTTTCAGTATTCTCTCTTTTCTCTCGTATCATCCTCTAACCAGTGACGACGACGAGGGAGGCAACACAGATCGATACGCTGTCCCGTTCTCTTTTAGAAGCCGCCGGTCGTAACTTGCGCGCCACAAGGCTCTTGCGAAACGACGCCGTTTCTGACCTCGTCCTCGCACGTTTAACTATAGAAGATAATCTTTTCTTAAAGCCACGATGACGTAGTAGAACGGTACACAAAGAGAATATTACTCTCTACCTCTTTAACCCTCTCTCTTTCTATATGTTTCTGTTTTGCCCGCCAAAATTTGCCTTTTCTCATTCTCCCCCTAAAAAGTTGTTTCTCTTTTTCTCTTCTTCTTCTCTCTCTTTCTCTGTCTCATTTAATTTTCTCTTTCGAATCGTATGTATAGATATACGTACTCTCCGGTGAGAAATAATGAACGAAGAAAGTCGAACGTCGATATATGAGCGATATAAATAAACGAGCGCGTTGAGGATGACCGAGCACGATACCCGATAATAACGTTTACGCACGAATCTTACGAAAAAAAAGTATGTATATTGTATATAACTAACAATCAACCAACCAATCAACCAACCAACCAACCAACCAACCAACCAACCAATCAACCAACTAACCAACCACCGAACCAATAACAACAAAACGATATAACCGATAGAAAAAAGAAAATCAAATTAAAAGAACTAACGTGAATAACGTCGAAACTACTTGTCTTTCGAGCGCGTGTTCTCTCTAGCAAAAATAACAAAACAGAAAAGAGCAAAGTAAAAGAAGGAACCAACTCGTTCTTTCGACTCTTCACGACGTACAACAACGCTTATTATTTATCAAAGACGTTCAATGAAAGCTAGATTCGAGTGGTAGCAAGGGAAAGAGTAGGGGAGGAAGAAAAAAAAAACGAAAGAAAAAAGAAGAGAAAAGGGAAGAAAAAAAGAAGAGAACGAAATCAACGGATAAACAAAGAAAGATTAAAAAAGGGCAAAGGAAGAAAATTGAAAAGAGTAGAATGAGAAAGGGGCCACGCTTCGCAAGTAGAGCACGCATCGTGCCGAGGGCACAGGTAATCGCGCGCTCACCACCGAACGTTGCGCGCTTACGTATCCTCCATCTTTCCCCTTCTCCCTTGGCTCCTGCCCTTCCCCTTCCCCTCCCTCCAACCCTCCTGCTCGACTACCTCTATTTCTATCTTTCTCTCGCGTTCTCCCCCCCATTTCCACCACTACCCCCACCCCACCATACCATCATCTCGTCCTTCCTCACCTCCTCCTCCTTCCCCACCTACTCCTTCTCCTCCATCGCCACTCCTTCCCCTTCCCCTTCGCGCTTCCTAGTCTCCCCTTTTCTGCCGCGCACAGCGCTCTTACAAAACTCTTCTATACACATACACACGCACACAACATTCTATATATACGACGAATGTGTTGTATACATTCGCGTCGTACACGAGAGCACGCTCACGGAGTAGACACACACTCAAATCGAGCAAGTACAAACAATGTATATGTATATATATATATATATATGCCCAACAGGGAACATACGTGTGTAGCGTACTACACGTACGCGTCGCACACACGGAGTTGCATGCATCGCGCGGGCGCGCGCGAGCGCGCGCCAACGCTAGCACCACAAGGTAAAAGCAATGATTTCAAATGCACCCCGATCTCTCTCTCTCTCTCTTTCTCTTTCTCTCTCTTTCTCTCTCTCTCTCTCTCTCTCTCTCTCTTTCTCGCCGTAGTTTTTCAACGAATCAACGATCGCAGCTCGATTTTATTTATCGAAATATAGGCGATCGATATGATTCGATTATAAATAAAAATTGCGTTAATATGATACACGAATAGTTTGAAATGAGAAGAGTGGAAAAGTGAAGGAGAAAGAGAGAGAAAGAGAGAGAGAGAGAGAGAGAGTATGTATACGTATGTGTATGTGCTCTGTAAAAGAGAGAGCAAGCGAGAGAGCAGCAACAGCAGCGAGGCGCGATTTTTTTTCATTTCCAAAATCGACGTTAATTTTTATAATAAATTTCTTACTCACTTTACTTCCGTATCGGCCATCCTTGAGATTCGTTAAGATTATCGTTGAAAAGCTTGAAGCACCACGCGTTATAATGAACGCACCAAATGAGAGCCGCGTCCTCTTTACGCACCGGCGAACACACGTAGAATTCCGGTAACACCACTCTCTGTGTCGCGTAGCCGGGTACCGACGCGCAAATGGCAGAGAGACTCGCACACTGATTCGCCCGAGTCCCGCCGAGCTGCTCGGCCCGGCCGGCGGCCTTCAAACGTTTTTCTTTCCCGCTCGATTACAGATGGCGCCTCGATCGCCACGCGACGAGAGGAGAACGACGAACGAAACGAAACGAAACGAAACGAAACGAAACGAAACGAACGAAACGAAACGAACGAAACGAGCGAGTGCGTTGGTCGCAAAGAACGACTTTTATTCGTATTTACAAATCGACGATATCGGTATTTCGCGCAACGTGCTACATATTATCATCCTTTACGACCATCCCAATCTCAACCTCCATCCTGTAAAAGCTTTTTTCCATAATCCGTAAGTCACTCTCTTTCAAGTAATTTCTAATCTAAGTCAAATATTAAATTCATCAATGACGCAGCAGTTGGTATCTACGACGCGATTCAATTGACCAAACTCTATACACACACATTCGACAATTTTACCTTCCCGTTTTGTATTGTCATTCTGCTTCTTCTTTTTTTTTTTTTTTAGTCTTCTACACACGTAAATCAAAAGGTGTACGAAAATTATTACGTGTATCTTTCACGTATACATTTCGTCCTATCGATGTATCGTAATATTTTCAATATTCGCCACGTATTCCGTGGCGAATTGTAATATCGTGACGGTTATTAATTACCGACGGACATGCGGTTAAGGGTCAGAACCGCGCGGTCGCTGTAGTCTCGATTCTATCCTCCCCACTCCTTCCGCCATGCGCGATACGTCAGCCAATCGCGTTACGAGCTGACGGAGCTTCCTTGGAAAAAAAAAAAAAATTCCTGTGTTTCCGGCGCCGATCTTTTCCGTTTCGTTCGAACGATCCTTATTTTCGTTCCGCGTCATGTCGAGAGGTAAAGAGTAAGAGAAAGAAAGAAAAAAAAAAAGAAAGAGAGAAAAAGAGAGAGAAAGAGAGATAGATAGATAGACAGAAAGAAAGAAAGAAAGAAAGAAAGAAAGAATGAGAGACAAAGAGAAAGAGAGAGAAAGAGATAGTGATAGAGAGAGAAAGGGAAAGAGATAGCTAGCGTTAAGTCAAGTTTTCTCCCATTCGTGACTTCTACAAGAACGCCCGGTGGACGTTGCCTGCATGGCCGAGAGATTGGAAAGTTCTAGAACTTTCGCACGCGTCCTCATTTCCGGGATGTATCAAGAGATGCGCGGCGAACCGTCGCTTTTGCGTCCGCTTTAAGATCGACGTTCTACACCTGACGCTTCTCCAACGCCATTTCCTGTTCTCCTCGAGTATCCCTCTCTATTCTGATAAAAAATTTTCAGTCGACGAATTCGACAAGCGACGTAAACTGTTCCTTAGAAATTTTATGATTCGCACATATATATATATATATATATATATATATATATATATATGTATAGTTACGTGTAAGGTGTGATTTGCGGTTAAGAAAAATTTGTCTTTCTCCAACACGTACGCTTTTCTTTAATAAAGAATTTCGCTCAATGAATTTGACAACCGTTAACTATTCCTCAGAAATTTTACGATCTGTGTATATACACATGTAGTTATTTACGTATGTAATTTGTGGTTAGGAAAATTTTCTCACGCACATGACGTACTATTCTCCTTTCTTTTTTCTTCCCTTTCTTTCTCTTTCCTTCTCTCTCTCTCTCTCTCTCTCTCTCTCTCTC
>NC_057694.1:7040043-7052543 GCF_014466175.1 Vespula pensylvanica
GTGCACGCTCTCTAACTTTCAGATTACATAGATATTAATTAATCGTTGAATCGATCATTTTCGACCTCTACAGATATTCGATTATTATTTCTCGATCTAATAATAAACCAATAGGAGAGAGAGAACATTTTTATTGACGACCAATCAGCGAATCGAAAAAAACTGTTACGTCTATCGATTGTCCCGTCCGCGATCGTAATTCGTGTCGTATTGTTAGGAAATATTAGATTTTTTCTTTTCAAGAAAATTATTTTTCTTGAACTCTTTCTAACCTTTAACGAAGATTTTTAATAAATTGACGTTATCGAGTACTTACCTTGAAGGGAAATTCGCTTGTGAGAGAAGCTGAAGAGATAGAAAGAGAGAGAGAGAGAGAGAGAGAGAGAGAAAGAGTGTGTGTGTGTGTACCAGAAAAAGAGAAAAGTAGTGTAAGAGAAAAAGAGAGAGAAAGAGATAAGCTTTCGTTCGTACTAAGCTCACGTTACGAGGTTACGTTGTGACGTCGAGCGATAAAATATTTCTCGGTTCCATCTATCCACAGTGGCGAAGGCCACTGGCTCTGGCAACATTAACTTCTACTGACAATGAGAAAGGAGTTGGCTTTTACTCATGGATGCCTTTAATTAACCCTCTGAATTGAACGAATCAATTCTTATTCCTTAAGCATCGTACGTTTGTTTACGTGTTTACCGATAGAAAAAAATCTACAAAAAAGAAGGATACCCAGGTAATTAAATTACATCTATTATATCAATGAACATTTAATATCGATTTAATATCGATATCGATTTTACTATTGATACAATATCTTTTTTTCAATGGAATTCTTTTTTCTCTTTTCGTAAAAGTGAATTTAAAACAACCACGAATTACATTATTATCGTGGCTCAGTCATGTTTGCTTATTTACGATAGAAAATACAGGGAAATAATTCCCTTGGAGAAAGATACGCCTGCAATTAAATTACACCTAGTATTAATGTTTCTATTGGTTTTACAATCGTGCGTAGGACAATATTTCTCTTTCAATGGAATTATTATTATTATTATTATTATTTTTTTCACTCAATGGAGTTACAGGACGTAGTAAAAAAAAAAAAAAAAAAAAAAGGGAAGAGAAACAGAAAAAAAAATAATTAAAAATTTACGAAATTTATTTATCATTACGAATTTAAAGCGTATAGCCACGAATTATATCGATACGGTAAATATCGCGTTGTACTCGCGTTTACGATCGAAAATAGAGAAAATTAATTCCCTTGCGAAAGATTCGCTCGTAATGAAATTACGTCTATTGTTAAACTGATATTTATCTTACAATTATTCAGAGAATAATAGATATTTTTCTCTTGATGGAATTTTGTTTCATCTTTGGTATACAAAAAAGGGATTCATTAAAAATTTAGAGAGTAATCAGGAATTATATATATTAATTCTACAAACACTCCTTCGTGTTTCTTTATTAACGATAGAAAAAAAAAAAAAAAAGAAAAAAGAAAAAGAAAAAAAGAAATGAAAATAATTCCATTGCAAAAGATTCGCTGGTAATTAAATTACACCTACTACTAATATTGATATCGATTTTACTAATACGCGTAGGACTATATTTCTTTCACACAGTGAAATCTCTTTTATCTTAAGTAAAATGAAAAAGTTTATAATAAATTTAGAACATAGCCACTAATTATCAAAGAAATATGATAAGATTGTATCCGGGTTGGCTAGTTAATAAAACTACGATTAAAAATAAAAGATGAAGGAGATAAAGGAGAGGTTAGTTAATGTGTAATATGAAATGTCTTTCTATTGTAAGACAGGAAATATACAGGACTTTTAACGATACTAATCGAATCGATATAAGTGTGTATACATATATATCGTGTGTATATATATTATATATATATATATATATATATAAAATATACATACCTTTTTTTCCCCTTTTTTTTTACTTTACAATGAAAAACGATCCTTGAAAATAATATCGCTGTTATAATAATAATAATTATTATTATTATAATAATTATAATTATAATATGTTATTATTATATTAATAACTATTATATTATTATAATATATGAGTGGAAAAAGAGATTACCATCGATGCATTGTCTAATCTATTTTGAAAGCAACCGAACGAACGAGACTATTCGATTAAATTATTGTAACAGTTGTAAGGCGTCGTGTTCTCTGGCGATAATTTATTAAAATTGACGGAACTTATTACGCAATATTATCTTTCATACATCTCGAACTTGTGCGCGTTATAACGAAAGTTCAAAATCTCGTTCGAGAATATTTTATCGTAAAAATTTGGTAACGTTGTATATTGAAAAAAGAAAGAAAAAAAGAAAAAAAAAAAAAGGAAAAAAAGAAGTGAAAAAAGAGGAAAAAACATATTCGTCAGTAAATGATGGAAGTAATCATAGTGATTAGATCAAAAGTTTGGGTTGGTGGTTAGGTTTCGAAAGAACGTTTCTATCTCGAAGCTTTCTCTCTTTGGACAATATTTAAAAAAACGGGAATTACAGGTATACTTACAATAAATAATCCCGGTAATTCATTTATCGATGTCTGCTACAATTGATTTAGATTGATATATGTATATAAAAAGTATGGTAAGGGGAAATCAGACGCGTTTTTTTTTTTTTTTCTTTTCTTTAGAGATAACGCGTTCGTTCGACTGGAGTTAATTACCGTAACGAGTCTTATCTAAAATATTAAGATAAAAAAAAAACGAAGAAGAAGAAGAAGAAGGAGAGAAAGAGAGAGAGAGAGAGAGAGAGAGAGAGAGAGAGAGAGAGAGAGAGAAAGAGAAAAAGAAAAGAAAAGTAGGAGACATCGATAATTCGATTTTTTATTCTCTCTATCTCTCTTTTTCTCTCGCTCTATCTATCATTTTTTCTTCTTTCCTTCGTTTTCGACGAGGTTACATGTAAACGAAAAGAACGTATTCAGCTGATTATGACTTGATTGATAAACGAATTAAATCCTATTTAAATGTATTCCCCTAATTAATAAATTTTCATCTCGGTTGTACGAATGAGAGAATGGAACCCTCCTTCTCATTCACTTCCCTACGTCGCGTGGTGGGAATAGCAGATTAGTAGATAGTTCGGTGATAACCAAGAAACAGCTGCAGTCTGATTGTATAATGCAGGTGTAAAGGAGTAGTAAAACCGTAGCAGATGTCTGTCGAATTTATCTTTTATATGGTAGAAGGCAACTAAAGAGTTGTTTTATTCTCTTCTCAAATGCGTTTTCACAATGTTCCAGGTAAACTTAACAACGTTTAGGTATCTACCATATACACACACATATATATATATACATACATACATACATATATATATAATATATATTTATGTCTCATGACACGAGCCAAGCGAAACTTTCCACGGGGAAAAAGTAACAGCTAGACTTCCATTCGACTCGATCCTGCAAGACTACCGCCTCCGTCTTCCTTCTTGTTGTTGTTACCTTCTTATGTGGTCTGTGCGATAGATAAAACCCGTAACGGGTCCCACGGTTAAAAAGTATATATCTATGTATATATGCAGTCATGTATATATATATATATATGTATGTATGTATGTGGTACCAGTATACGTTGTTACGTTTACGTCGAGCGTTCATTGAAACGTGTATACAGGGTGAGTCATTTGACTTTACCATTCTGATTATTCTTGGCAATTATATGGGCTTTATTTAGAAGCTATATATGTATTATATGATAGCATTAACAGGTTTATGAACGTTTTTATAACTTATTATAAGTTTGTTCTTTTTTCTTTTTTTTCTTTCTTTCTTTCTTTTTTTCTTCTTTTTTTTCTTTTCTCTTTTTTTTTAAATCTATACCTTTGAAAACTTAGTTGCTATGCCTCACCCTATACGTATATACTTACATATATCGCAATGAAGTTCGCTTACAAATGAGCCACACTCGACTCTGTCTATTTTCCTTCTACTTCTTTTACTTCTTCTTCTTCTTTTTTCTTCTCTCTCTCTCTCTTTCTTTTATATATCCATCTATAAGTAAAACAAGCTTCAATATACCACCACTTGGATAAACGTTTTCTTCGTATTTGCGAAGGAGAAAAGTTACAAGTCTATTTCTTACGGGTAGTCAGAATCAACTGGTTAAATCGTGCCATTGCTAGGGAGAGAAAAGAGAAGAGAGAGAGAGAGAGAGAGAGAGAGAGAGAGAGAGAGAGAGAGAGAGAGAGAGAGAAAACAGCTTTCGAGGGCTAGAACATAAAATGGAAAGATACTTGAAACTTTCCACGTCTCGTTTCACCACCTTCCCTGTCTAACGTTATCTAACATACAAAATCGATTTATTAAACAGATCGTTCTATATTTCTATTGGTAATTTTCCTTCTATGGAATTCTACGTTTATTTACATTTTCTAAGTTTTCCACCTCGGCTTCGTATTATTTATAATTAGATGTGTATATACGTGTTTGGTGTACGTTGAAAATTCAAGGTAATATATAGTTATACACTCGCGAATTTAGCCTTCATGAGAGCCGAGGCGTCACTAATATTTGGAAGTCCCCTCTTTTATAAAATAAATCAATTATTACACGCGTACGACGAAGCGAGATATATTCTATACCTTTGAAATTCGATTAGGTACGTATGTAATCAAAAATAAAATTCTATATCGGTTAGAATCGATATTAAATTAAATTTATTATGTAATACGAAATTATATTTTGTCGTTTAGAGATGGGTCCTCGGTCTTACGTCGTCTCGAGACGACCCTATGTGCGTAATTATTCGTTATGGGCGACGTATATTGTTATGAAAAATATGAAGAAGAAATATTATGATCCTTCTCGAACGCTGAATTCTCGTGACGATAATAATCATTGTTTATATGAATTTGTTTACGATCGGCGAAACTCACGAACTATTCGTTTATCTTACTCCCAATGAAATTCCATTCTAATGAGAGACGCACAAAATGGTTGATATATTTTACTTTCCCTGTTAACATTTAGTTTCGTGTTACTGGGTCAGTGGAAATGTTCAGTCAGAGGCTATTTCGATGACAGTAACCTATATTCCCAGCGGCTTTGCAGTGTCGAACTAAAGATAGAATCTCGCATCTAAATTTTCATTTTGCTCGAGTAAACTTCCTCCCCTTTCGTCTCAATATCTCGTTTCTTAATAACTGATGATAATATACCTGCGAACGTGTAGATATTATATATATATATATATGTATGTAAATATGCATGCATGTATATATGTGTATATATGTGTTGTGTCATGGTTATCTTTGATACGTTATACATTGATAGAATTATTAAAATTATGTATATATATATATATCTACTATACTATCTATATATATGTTTATGATAGTATATCTTATATATTTAAATAAAATATTTTATATATCTGAATGAATGATATATATATATATATATATATATATATATATATATAATATTGAAAATTTTAGTAACGAGTATTAAATACAATTTTGTTTGATATTACAAAATACGTATCTCGACTAATAAATGACGTCAGAAATTTTAATCGAAAAAATACTAATATTATTTATTTATAGTATATGCTTCTTTTTATTCTTCTTTTTTCTCGACGTATATTATTTTCATCGAACGAACTTAATACGTTGTAACTTGAAAAATATAATTGACGTTACGTAAACGTGAAAAAGAAGTCCAAGACTTGCTTTCGGTCTCGGCACGCTATGTCGGGTTGCTTTGAAGAAAAACGCACGATACGCATTTTTATTGCTTTTCCCGTTCTTGCGGCAAATGCATGACATGCATTTTTATCGGGCTCTTTGAAATACGACGTTTAAGTTTTTAAAATATACTCCACATTTTGATTTTATTTCATATAAAAAGATAGAGCTTGGCGATAAAATAACGAAAGCATTTTTTTCATCTTTTTGATTACATAGGTATATATTATATATATACATACATACATACATACATACATACATACACATATATATAAAACGTATGATATTTTTAGTATATAGATCGCGTTTCTTCTCGGTGATGCTCAAAACGATTCGTTTCGGTGTCGCCGTTTCATCACCAACGTTAAATGCTCTTGGCACTGGTAGATTCACGTGGGAGAATAGTTTCGTAAAACGAAAGAAGAGTATTGGTATGGGTAACTAGAAGACTTCTTAAAAAAAAAAAAAAAAAAAAAGAAAAAAGGAAAAAGAAAAAAGGAAGAAAGAAAGGAAAAAAAAAAGAAAAGAAGAAAGAGATCGTCCAAGAAAATTTTTACCCAAGTGACTATGTAAAAAAATATATCTACCAATACTTTTTTTTATAAATATAGGTATATAACCAACTAGCATACACGAAGTTTCCGCACGATCTAACATTCGAGATATTCTTAGACACCATAAAAGCGTGTGTACACATACGATTTCTTTGATATACTTCACTCGAATGTTTTCTATTATAGTACACTACGTTACAATGAGAGAGTGAGAGAGAAAGAGGGGAGACAAGAACGTACGAGTAACACAACATTGTTTTTATCTTACGAGATATTCTCCGATTGTTAGATGCAAAGAAAGAAATAAACAAACGCGTATATGTAAACACGTGCGTATATATACATAGAGAATATAAAAACCTCTAGTGTCCTTCTGGAAGGATCTCTCATAGTAATATTAGTAGTAGTAGTAGTAGTAGTAGTAGTAGTAGTAGTAATAGAGAGAAAAGCTCTTAAGACGGTCGATCGTGTCTCCTCTCTCCAACAAATCGGCACACGGTTCTCTCAGGGTTCTTTGGGTCATGGAATCAATAGAGAGAAAGAGAAAGAGGGAGAGACGGAGAAAGAATATGTGTATGTATGTATGTATATGTATATATAGATATATATATATAAGAGTATATATGTACGAGGAAGAAATAGATAGATAAATAGATAAATAGATAGATAGATAGATAGATAGATAGATAGATAAAGTCTGGTGGTTGCTCGTGCGCATCCCCGTATACGATAGAATCAAAGTGAACGTTAAGTTCAAGTTAGAAACGTACGTACTTACATATAGGAAGCATTAGAAATACATAAATGAATACCTACCTTACTTACTTCCTTTTCCTTCGTTCCTTCCTTCATCTTTTATCCAATACCATAGTCGGTCGCTTTGCTATACTAAAAAATATCGCTTTAGTATACCCGAAAGGCACGACCTGATCGTACCTTTTTGACTCGCTTGTAACCGGTTCGTCCCGTTCTCCGTTTATTTTCTCTCTCTCTCTCTCTCTCTCTCTCTCTCTCTCTCTCTCTCTCTCTTTCACTCTCTATAACTATCTAGCTCGCTTTCTCTCTCTCTCTCTCTCTCTTTCTTTTTCACTCTGTACAACTATCTAGCTTTCTTTCTTTCTCTTTCTTTCTCTGTCTGTCTGTCTGTCTCTCTTTCTTTCTTTTTCATTCTTTGCAACTATTTAACTTTCTCTTTTCCTCTCTCTCTCTCTCTTTTTCTCTTGTGTTCAACCACTCTAAAACTATACTCACTCACTCTCTCTCCCTCTCTCTTTGGTGTTTCTCTATCCATAGTTAGAAACTAATCGGCCAAAGGATTATTACGGGTCATCGGGTGTTCAACCTTCCGTATATACCTAGCACGGTTCGATACCACGAGAACGCCGGCTCGATTATTATAAATAGAGAGTCGCCGAAATGTTTGCGTCATTCGGCTGACGACGACGATAACAACAACGACTATAACGACGACGATCACGACGACGACGACGACGACAACGACAACGAGGATGGAATTAATTGCACCGAGATAATCTCATCAAGAGGATATCGATATTTTCGTCGTTATATTCCTTATCGTTAGTCACATCGAGAACACAAATTCTTTTTCCATCCATTCCATTCTATATATGAATTTTATCGTAATTGATAATTATGATTATTATCATATTTGATAAATCAATAACCGACTGATATCAGTTCTTTATTAGTTTATAGAATTATTTGGAAATTTAATTTTCTTTTTTTCTTTTATTTATTTTATTTTTTAACATTCTTTGCAGATTGATCATGGTACATTTCTTCGAGAGAGAGAGAGAGAAAGAGAGAGAGAGAAAAGGATGGAATTTATTCAATCGATCAGTTCACGATACAAACACAACCACGCGCGATATATATTTCGTTGTAAATATTTTCTTACAATATTTACTATGTATTCTTAGACAATAGGCATCTCTACTTGTTCCGACTAAATCTCGGAAGCTGATTGCTTTGCGAGCGACTGGAGTTTATAATTTTGGAAAGTGATTGAGTCTAATGATTCGCGCGTGTGTGTGTGTGTGTGTGTACGTTCTGTGCGCGCGTGTGTGTATATGTATTGAAAGACTACGTGGCGTAATACTTATTTAACGGTCGGTAATCTCGTATTTCTATTCGTGAGTTGCATTAGAGAAATGAAAATTTCACTTTTCATTGATACCGATCGATTTATAAAATTAACGTATATTATAATAATATTTTTTTTTCTTTTTTTTTTTTGGTGAGACACAGGGTCAACTGAGCGATATTAAAAATTGATTTTTCAATCTTTCCATTAGACCTTAGTCTAATCTGTGCTTTTTTTTTTCGTTTTTCGTTTGATTTTTTTTTTCTCAGATTGTAAAACTACGATTCTAAAACAAGGAGCGTAAAAATGTCTTGGGAAAGGTATGATCGATTATTAAAATCATCTAAGGAACTTTTCCGTCCACCCTGTAGATACAAGAATAACAAAGTTTTCAATGTGTGCGTTAAATATATGTAAATGCGACGTAATACCGTGAAAGGGAATTGTGTTACGTCTTAGAAATTTCTACATAAGAACTTCCTTGAGAATCGCCGATTCAATTTCACGAGAACAAATTACGCTTTGTGCGCATAATTAGAAATATTTTCTAGCGGAATAAGTTTTAGCACTTTTTTTTTCTTTTTTTTTCTTTTTTTATGGGTATGGGGTTTTTTCCCATTTTTTTTTCTTTTTATTTATTTTTCTTTTTTTTCGTTCTAAGAAAACATTGCCGCATAATACACGTGGCGAATATATATATATATATATATATATATATATATGTGTGTGGAACGTGCTATATTATTGTCGTCAGTATAATTCATAAACCTTAAAAATGTTACGATAACACTTAATCTGTATCGACAGGGAAAATGCAACGTACGTACGCGCGCGTGTGTGTGTAATATATACACATATTCATTATATATATATATATGTAGGTAATTCGCAGTGAACTAATATTCATCGTTCAAAAACGGTTCGATGTAAACGTAGCACGTGTCTTTTTTTATCGGATGATTCAGAAAACACTCTCCTCGCTCGTGTATGGCTCACACCGTTAAACGGTGCGCAACGGAATGGAATATTTTTCTACCGTCAAATTGAATTGTCGAAAATAAACCGAAACGTTCAGAGATTATCACGATTTATCCTTAAAACTACATTATCGACAAAAATAAAGATAAAAAAAAATGTAAGAAGGAAAAAAAAAAAAAAAAGAAACATTTATTTATATATACAGATACGTATATATGGAATACGTAATAACTTAATACAATTTTTCCTACAGATTTGAGAAAAACGAGTAGATAACATTTTTGTTTGTTTCTTCTTCGCACCGAAGAAACCCACTTAGCGTCATGGCGCTGATATCAATCGTAAAGGACGTTACGTCTACGTTTACGAACGTACGTACGTACGTAAACTCAGCTTGAATTTTCATTTTTAACAAAACTGTTTTATACGTACGAAGAAAAAAAGGAAAAGAAATTTATTTCTGAAGGTTATTCGATGATATAGAAACCATTTCGTTCGATAACCTTTATCGACTCGTTTGCTCGTAATCGTTTTTCATTCATTGGCTTGCCATTCTATTCTCGTAGAATTAAACAGCCAAT
The DNA here is from genome assembly GCF_014466175.1 of Vespula pensylvanica. Classification (NCBI taxonomy): domain Eukaryota; kingdom Metazoa; phylum Arthropoda; class Insecta; order Hymenoptera; family Vespidae; genus Vespula; species Vespula pensylvanica. The sequence continues at coordinate 7,049,986 of NC_057694.1, forward strand.
AAGGAGTTCCCCGTGAACGTGGATCTATTGCGAATGTAACCTTACGTTCGTATTTTGCTCCTCTCTTGTTTTATAGTTTAATTCGAATGATAGCTGCAGATGGCGCCACATGCTTTGGCTACGTTTACGTCGTACGTCGCTACATCTATCGGCAACACGGTAAACCAATGTACGAGCTGTCCGACGCACAGTATTCAGCATCGTCTTCATAGGACGGCACGTCGCGCGATATCTTTCGCGTACGTGCGAATATTTTTCAGCGAAGGAAAATAAGAAAAGAAGGAAGGAAGGAAGGAAGGAAGGAAGGAAGGAAGGAAGGAAGAAAGGAAGAAGGAAAGAGAAGAAAAGTAAAGTAAAGAAAAGGAAAGAATAAAAAGGGGAGACAGAAGGACTAACAAAACGAACTAACGAAGAGGAAGAATAAGAAGAAATAGAAAGAGAGAGAGAGAGAAAGACAGAGAGAGAGAGAGAGAGAGAGAGAGAGAGAGAGAGAGAGAGACAGGTCGCCATCTTTACGGAAGCATTTATCCTCGAACCAACAATTCACTTGTCGTGGATAATATTACGGAATAATATCGGCTCTATCTCTTTTCGTCCTTCTGTCTGTCCGTCCGTCCGTCTGTCTGTCTGTCTGTCCGTTCGTCCGACAATCGTGCGTTCGAATAATTTGGAGTGATCGATCGGTCGCGTGTAACACGGTGAACGCACATTCGAGCTTTCGTTTGGAGTTTCGTATAAAAGGAAAGGAAGGAAGAGACTTGGACACAACACAGGTTTATCCGATTGGCGAAATTGAAAACCGAAGGTTTCGTTAAATCGATCGCGTGTGTTACACTCTTCGGTGAGCGAGCAAGTAAGTAAGTGAGTGAGTGATTGAGTGAGAGTGAGCGAGCACGAGCAAGTGTGGCAAAGTGGTATTGTAGCTACTATTACTACTACTACTACTACTACTACTACTATTACCTATTACTACTCTTACTGTAATTCGAAAGAGAGACCGGAAAAGAGAAAGCAATATACGATAAACGTATACATGCAGTTTGTTGCCAGCGCGAACGCTTTTTGGCGTTCGATTGGATCATTAAATATTTTTGGAAGAGAGGTGTAGAGAAAAAAAAAGAAAAAGGAAACGAAAGAAGAAGACGAAGTAAATAAATAGAGAAGGAAGATAGAAGTTTCAAATCATAGAGGGAGATAATAATAGTAAGAGAGAAGTATATCGAAGGGTGTCGTTGGATATTCGTGATCGAAAGAAGACGCGACGAGGAGTACCCGGGTGCTGGTGCTGCTACTGCTGCGGTGGTGGTGGTGGCACGAACGACGATGAAGATGGCGCGAGGCGCGGAGGAGGATCTGTGCTGACCCATTTTTTCGCGCGAACAACTTGCCGTTTGTCTGCCGTCCAAAGCGGAGTCCTTGCATTTCTTCTATCAAGGAAGAAAGGGATCTCGGCGTCTGTCAAATCGGTGACGCCCATTGATGGTGGTGTCGAGGGTGACGGTAGTGACGGTGGTGGTTGTTCTATAATAGTAGTAGAAGTAGAAGAAGAAGAAGTAGAAGTAGTAGTAGTAGTACTACTACTAATAATAGTAATAATAATCAAAATAGTAATAGTAGTAATAACAGACGAAAAAGGAAGAAGAGGAAGAATAAGAAGAAGAAGAAGAGGAGGAGAGGGAGAAGAAAAAAAAGAAGAAGAGGAAGAAGAATTAGAAAGAGTTTGGAGGAGCGAACGAAATAGTGGCGGAGGAGAAGAAGGCGGGACGGAAGGAAGAAAGAAAAGAAGAGGAAGAGGAGGAAACTTTAGAGAGAAGGAAGAGGAGGAGGAGGAGGAGGAGGAGGAGAAGGTGGAGGAGGAGGAGGAGGAGACTCTCTCGGTGCAGCGATTCCGGTGACACGGTGGTTGGTGGTGGTTGATGGTTCGTGCTCGTGGCTCGTGCTAGTACTGTCTAGTAGAAATAGGGATATATAGAGAAGAGTAATCAAGATAAAGAAAGGAAAGGAAGGGAAAGGGAATTAATCGAATGGAATTCGATTAACAATTATATAATTGTAATCGAACGTTTTAACGGTGATAATAAAAATTCACGCTCGATCGAAGACCGAAGGATAAAAATAGCGGTAATATTTAGATTGGTGGGTCTCGGTGTTTCTCGGTGAAAATCGAGTTTCGAAGCGTGCCGTAGAAGTGTAAAACGCGGTGCGTGCGTGCGTGCGTGCGTTCGTTCGTTCGTTCGTTCGTTCGTTCGCTCGCTCGCCCGCTCGCGTGTACGTACGTGCGTGCGTGCGTGCGTGCGTGCGTGCGCATGTGGAGGAGGAAGATTCGTTCGCGAGTAACGACGAGTAACGGCGGCGGCGGCGGCGGCGGCAGCGGCGGCGGCGGTGGTGGAAGAAGTGGTGGTGGTGGTGGTGGTGGTGGTGGTGGTGGTGGTGGTGGTGGTGGAGGCGGCGGCGGCGGCGGCGGCGGCGGTGGTGGAGAGTCGGCGGCCTCGTGAAGGCTGGAAGGAAGTTTTTGGTTCTCTCTCGAGGAAGAGAGGGAGAGAGAGAGAGGTAGGATC
>NC_057694.1:7060043-7068529 GCF_014466175.1 Vespula pensylvanica
ATTATCCAGTCATACTTTGAATTCAGTGTGTATGTTATTCGTATTAACAGATGCACAAGTGTTTTGTCCTATTTATACATAGGATATTCTTTGGTCCAGAGCGATTGATCGATTACGTAAACGTTGCATACGTACAAGCAGACACAACATTATATCTACGTACATAAATACACACACATACACACACATCTATAAAAGATATTTAACGCAAGTTATATATACGAGTATAACTCGTTGCTACTTTATCATAGAGGTTTAGCTTGCAATAACTCGAAGATACGTTACCTCGAGAGAGAAAGCTGAATATATGTGTGTGTGTGTGTGTGTGTGTGTGTGTGTGTGTGTCTGTATGTGTGTGTGTGTGTCGATAATTAATAGACACCTTGATCGATCTGCGAAACACGTTCGACATGCTTCACAAACATATAACAAAAGCAAATATTAATGCCAAAATGGATAGCCTAGATTTACTCATAATTTTTTTCTTTCGATTACAAAAAAAGAAAAAAAGAAAAGAAAAAGAAAAGGATGAAAAAAAAAGAATGGTCAAGTTTTAAGGATCAGGATTATATATTGGTGTAACGTTCTCATACACTTTAATCGAACGATATGATTGATGAAAATTATTGTGACTGTGAATTTTTGATCGGTATCATTGATCTTGATATATCCATTTTTTATATTAGGTCTCGAAAATATGCTAAATTTGTTTATTAAAGCAGATCGATCGATCGATCGATCGTATCGAATTCGTTCGTGGCGGATAATTTGAACTGGCCCGACAAGGCGAGCTCGATGATGTAACGATTCACTTTTATGTATTGCTGCTGCTGCTTCTCCCATCGATTTGTTCAATTTCGTTTCTCTCTCTCTCTCTCTCTCTCTCCCTTTGTCTATGCTATCTGTCTCATATATATATGATGTTGATATATGTATATATATATAGAAACGATGCGAATTAAATCGAGCGCACACTCGCGATAGAAACGTCTCTCCCCTTCTCTTTGGATATCGGATTATATACGTATGTATGTATTTATATATATATATATATATATATATAAATGTATATACATATGTATGTATATACATATATACGTAGAGATCTCGTTCAGAACGTTTCGTGCCTAGTTAGCTAGCTAGCTAGCTAGCTAGCTATTGCGTGTCGTGTTCGCGTTAATGATTTCGTTTAAATGTACATACGTGTATATACATATATGCAGTGTGTACGGTTTCATTCATTGGCATAGACCGTGTATTCTTTTTTTCTTTTCTCGTTTAGAGACGTGTTTTGTTTTTAAATGCTGCTCCGTAAACCCTTTACTAGTATTATGAGCAATATTATTTCAGAAATATTTCGTTTAGGTCGTTCCAAGGGAGTCGAGGCAATGGATTTCTTTTTTTTCTTTTTCTTTCTTTTCTTTTACTTTTTTTTCTTCTTACTTTTTCCTTTTTCATTTATTCTCTTTCTAGACTTTTTATTTATTTATTTATTTATTTATCTATCTATCTATCTATCGTTTCTTTTTTTTTGTTTTCATTCGATCGTTCTCCTTACGTACGAGGATTTTGTATAATTCGTTTTTTCTTTCTCTCTTTCTTTCTATCTTTTTATATAACGTCAGAGCGAGAAATACGAACGGAACATAACGAGATTCAAATCGTAGAATTAACTATGTCATTGAGAGTTTTTTGTCTAAATCTAATCGATCAGTTAGATTTATCAGTCGATAATAAAGATAATTATTAGTTTTCTCGTTTTCTTAATTAAAAAAAAAATGATGATATAGTCGTTATTTTTTATAGACTATTTCCAATCGATAATTCCAAGCAGAACTAGTCGAAAGATTCCTAATTGATTTTTAAATATCACCGTCGTTGATTTTCTTTTTTTTTTCTTTTTCTTTTTTTTTGATGTCATCGTAAAAGCAACCATAGTAATGGAATTTTTCTTTACAATTTGGAAAGAAAGAGGTAGAACAAATTTCGTAAAAGAGCAATCGATTTTTCAAATCACTTGGTAATTTTTCGTGCCACCCTGTATATCGAAGGCCATGGAGGTTCTCTCTCTCTCCCTCTCATTTTGTATTATTTTTCTCGAATCAATAGAACGATTCTCTCTCTCTCTTTCTCTCTCTATCTCTCTCATTGCAAACTCGTTAGTAAACCGACGGATGTCGTTTTCACAAACGGCGTTCAGCGAAGTGGAGAGCAAAAAAAAAAAAAAGAAAAAAGAGAGAAAGAGAAAAAACCGCGTGGAACAGACAGACGCGTTCGATAATAATAACGCGGGACAATTGTGTGTGGATAATGGCAATGGTGGAGGTCCTTGCATCACGGTTTCTTTCTTCTTCCTTTATTATTTTTCTGTTTTTCTTTTCTTTTTTTTTTTGTTTTATTTATGTTTTTTTCATTATTTTTTTTCCTTATTTTCTTTCCTTGCTCCTTGTGATTACTTTTCAAACGTACACGTTATTTTCGTATGATTTTTTTCCTTTCCTTATTTTTTGTTCTTTTCTTTTTTTTTTTTTTTTTTTTCAATTATTTTTATTTCGCTTTAAGGAAAGGACAAAGAACAATTCGATGAAAAAATTTAGATATCTCAAGATCGTCGATCGAGAAACTTTATCGATATATTTAAGATCTCAAATTGTCGTCTATCTTGTTATTATTAACAATCGATGCGTTATAAAAATATCTGATCACTCTGTGAATTTTGTAAAAAAAAAAAAAAAAGAAAAAATATTAATAATAATAATAATAATAATAATAATAATAATAATAATAATAATAATAATAATAAAAAGGAAGAAAAAAAATAGGAAAAAAGAAAAAGAACAAAAAAGACACAGTTGATATTAATTTGTGAATCTTTTAAATGTTTCACGTATTAAAAATTTAATAGCGTATTAAACGACGAGCGAAAAAGGAAAAAAGGAAAAAGAAAGAAAATAAGAAGAAAAACGAAAGAAGAAGGAATTAGTAGAATTGAAATTAATTTCTGAATCTTTCGAGTGTGTTAAATTTAATAAAGAAATATATCGAGAAATAAATGATTAACAAGTAATATTAATAAAATAAAAAAGAGAGAAGATTATTGAGAAAGTAGAAAGAAGGGATTAAAAGAGAAAGAATAAAGAAATATGAAGATACAATTTTCTAATGTTGGTTATGGCAGAAAGAGAAAACGTGTATTGTTGCACGATCGTCATATCGATGCGGAATGTTTATTAGCTTAGAGTGTTACGTGTCGAGTTCTCTCTGTCTCTCTGTCTCTCTCTCTCTCTCTCTCTCTCTCATGCTACTACTGTTCGCTCATAACTCCTTTCTATCTTATATTGCCAGTTAATCGGTTCGTTTGAACAATTTTAACTGCCGTGTGTGAACCGACCGAGTGGTAATTGTGCCGCTATAACGTCACTCGAATGAACTTCAAATTTTTTTTTTTTTCTTTTCGACGCGTATGTATAAACGCGTATGTATAAATCGTCACAAAGATAATGATATTATCTTCGTTATGACGTGTGCGACTATTAATTAGAAAATCAAAACGCGTAACAGAAATAAAAAAAAAAAAAAAAAGAAAAGAAAAGTGAGAGAAGAGAGAAATAAAACAACTTGAATGATCGTTATTCGTTTCGTGTATATAAATTTTATCTTCGTTCTTCGCGCTTTTTTTTTTTAGTTGTATCATGCGTATATTAATATATCAAATTTGTCAATGAATTGTGAATAATTTTTAATTAAAAAAAAAAAAAAAAAAAAAAAAAAAAAAAAAAAAAAAAAAAAAAAAAAAAAAAAAAAAAAAAAAAAAAAAAAAAAAACAAAAAAGGAAAAACAAAATACCGAGAGCAGTGATATTCCTTGTTTAGATATGAGATATTGGAAAAAAATTTTTCGACATTATTTCTATCGATTAATTCGATATAACGAAGATTGACGTCATTCATTGTTAATCATTTTGTTCTTTTTTTTTTTTTTTTTTTTTTTTTTTTTTTTACAGTAAAAGGAAATATTAAATAATAACAGTAATGTCGCTTATATTTCGATATTAAATATTGAACATATTTTCAAATTACTTATTGATAAATTTAATGCGACAAGGATTAACAGGAATGATTCGTCGTGGAAAATTTTTTTCTCTGTAAAAAAAAGAAGAAGAAGAAGAAGAAGAAAAAAACCAAAAATATCAAATAAAAAATATTTCTATTTATCGAAGATATAATATATACAAAAAATATCATCAAAATTACATAGATGTATACATATACATATATATATCTCGTCCAACGAAATCTAACAAAAGAGATTAACACAATTAATCTGAAAAATCTCTCTCTTTTTTCTCTCTACTTTATCACAAATTATTTTTTATTCTCTTACATTTTTTCTCTCCTCTTTTTTCTTTTTCTTTTCTTTTTTTTTTTTGAATTTTACGTTCATTTCTATGAGATGCAAAGGTAATTAAATGTACGTCAAAGGCAAAGAACGTTTACCTACTTAACTTCCTTCCTTCCTTCCTTCCTTTCTTTTCTTTTTATTTCTTTTTTTCGATCTATGATGAAAGTGCCTGCAAGTCATCATAATAGTAAAGAAGAAATAAGAGAGACAGAGATAGATAGATAGATAGATAGAGAGAGAGAGAGAGAGAGAGAGAGAGAGAGAAGTAGCTAGCTAACTAGCTAGCTAGCTCTTGTTGGAAGTATCCGTCGAGGTCACACAGCGTCGATCAACGGACCATCTGTCGAACACTCAGTTGCTGGGAAGCATAATTTTAGTAGGATGATGTAATTTGGAAAGCGTCGTCGTCGGCACCATTCTCCACGGTGCCACAAGAGCATCAAAGTACACCCTCCCTTCCACCCTCTCTCTGCCACTTCCACATTTCCACACTTCCACACTTCCCCACTTCCCTACTTCCCCACTTCCCTACTTCTCCACTTCTCCACTCTCTGTTCCTCATCCGTCCCTACCTACCTACCAACCTACCAACCTACCACCCACTTACCAACCACCCACCTACCCCAACATCATCATCGAAGTACCGCGCGCGCTCGTAGATGAGAGTAGAAGCTGCTTCTAAGGCTGCAAATGAAATTTCGGTCGGTTAATCTACGATGAGAATATAGTAGATAGAAAGATTGATGGAGAGAGAGAGAGAGAGAGAGAGAGAGAGAGGTTAGAAATGATAGAAGAGAATCGTGTAAGGTTTGCATAAAAGAAAAAATATTTATTTATTAATATTAATAGAATTGAAGTACGCTCGGTTTTTAGGGATTCACGTCGGTGATTCGATATTTTTCTTTTGCTATTTGTTCACGTCGGTGATGAGATATTTTTCTTTTGCTATTACACATCATGTTATGCTATGTTATGTTATGTACTACGGCAATAACAGGTTTAACATGTCCTAAGTGTACATAAACGAAAATAGAAGAGGAAGTTGAAACAAGCGATTTCCGTACGTGGCAGAGAGCTATTTCGCAAAATGCGATTAAGGCCTGTCCCCATTAACGGATTCTCGTTAAAATTTCCATATCGTTTGTCGAATCCACCTCCTTTGCCTCGATAGAGATTATCTCTCTCTCTCTCTCTCTCTCTCTCTCTCTAATCTCTCATTTCTCTCTTTCTACCTTTTTCTCTATTTCTTTCTCTTTCTCTCTTTCTCTCTCTCTCTCTGTCTCCCTCTTTCTTTAACATTCACGATAGAAATCTTTTTCAAAATTTAGTCGACGTTGATACGTTCGTTAATATCTGTCAGATGATTAATTCGAAAGCTACAAGATATATATATATATATATATATATATATATATATATATTGGTAATATCGAATAATACATACGTCCGAGATAAAAATGTATTTATTTGGTATAGAAAAAGAAAAAAAAAAAAAGAAAAGAAAAGAAAAGACATAAATAAAAATAAAGAGAAAACAGAAAAATAGAAAAAAAAAGGAGCAGAAAAAGGAAATACTCGTCGTTTCGTTGGGAATTGGGGGTTGTTTGATACATATCTTCGCTTTTTTTTTTTCTCCTTCTTCTATCTAATAATATTTTTTTTCTCGACGATCGTAATCCATCGTAAATCGTCGTAAAAATTTTAGACGTTTAAAAATATTCCCAATAGATCTTGTAAGTCGTAAATCAAATGTTAGAGAGGTCGATTTCGTAGGTCATCTATTTTATGTATTGGTCTCTCTCTGTCTCTGTCTCTCCCTTTGCCTTCGGTAATGGTTTATGGCTAACATAAAATTCGTCGGAAAGTTTTGATCGTCGATACCTACGAACTTTACAATGTCTCTCTCTCTCTCTCTCTCTCTTTTTCTTTCTCTCTTTTTCTCTTTCTCTTTACTAGAGTTGTATTAGCAAAGTGGTTAACCTTGATAAAGTTCGTTGCTTTACGTACACAATGGCCGACCTCCGAAGGCTATTGCATTCATTAGGCGTCCAGACGCCCGTAGATTTATTTGTCTTGTAACAGAAGCGTGCCACGGAATTTGCATAAAAGAGGTAGGATTTCAAGGGGGCGGGAGAAGAAGGAAAAAGAGAAAAAAAAAAAGACGAAGAAAGAGAAAAACGGTGGAGTGTCTCGTTTGTCGCAATCGTTTCTTCATTTCATTTATTTATTTTGTTCCTTTTTTTTTCCCGTCATTTTCTTTCCTCTCTCTCTCTCTCTCTCTCTTTCTCTCTCTCTCTTCTCGTTAGTACAAAATTAATCGATGTACATAATCGATTCTTTTTTTTTTTTATCTTCGTCGTCCTTTGTATTTCGTTTTATTCATTAAAAAATAGAAACGAGAGAGAAAGAGAGAAGAGAGTATGTAAAATTTGTGAACGCGAGACTTATCGATTCCTTCCTTCCTCTCCCTCTTTTCCACCCTTCTTCCTCTTCCTCATTTCCTTTTAAATCCATTCGGCTTAAAGAAGAAACCGATTCATGATTGAGAATGTCTGATGACGTCAGGCGAAAGCAAATGCCGAATACGAAATAATAAATAATTCTTTGGATTAAAAACTTATGTAACGGTGTAATAGAACAATCGATTTCTATTGGAAATAAAATAAAGGAGAATTTATATTTGTTCGTACGTTACATATATATATATATATATAATTATTACTTATGTATTTCGGAGGTTCTTTTATGTTTTTTTTTTCGCTACTCGAGGAATAGCAGTAGTAGTAGGTACTTCTAACGAGAATCGTTTATTCAAGGTTAACGACTACTCGTCGTTTCCGTTAAGGATAGAAAGAAAGAAAGAAAGACAGAGAAAGAGAGATAGAAAATGAGAACGAAGCTTAAGTGGCAAGAACCATTATGGTTGGATAAAGACATCGTATTACAGACTTTGACTTTCTTTCTAAAGATTCGTTAGAAGTCGTCGTTCTTTCTACGTTCTTTCTCATAAACGAGCCAACTAGAAATGTCCCTTGTGCACGATCACTGCGTTTGTTGTCGAGACCTAGATAAAGAAAGAAAGAAAGAGTACAACGGAGGCGGACAGATTGATAGAAAGAGAGAGAGAGAGAGAGAGAGAGAGATAGATAAATAGAGAAAGAGAGAGAGAAAGAAAGAGGACAAGTTAAATGGCTATGTAAGTCGTGAGAAGAAGAGTTGACCCGACACTACAAAACTGATCCTTGTCGACACTGCGATATTCTAATTCACCTTCATTCTAGCGAATGAGTTTGGAAAGTACTTTAACGGAAGAAGTACGTCATCTGCATATATACATAATACATTTATACATACATACATACGTACATATACACATCATACACACACACATGCATGCATGTTTATCTCTTTCTCTCTCTCTTTCTCTCTTTCTGTCTTTCTTGTTTCGTACGCGTGCAAGTTATGGTTACTTTAGCTACAAGTTTTATTTTGTTCGAACCGCAAATCTCCAATATCTCTCTCTCTCTCTCTCTCTCTCTCTTTTTTTGCGTTTATTACAGCGAATTCTGCTTTGATTATGTCATTTAAATAATTACATTAAATACTTTTCTTTCTTTCTTTATTTATTTTCTTTCTTTTTTTGCTTCTTCTTCTTCTTCTTGTACTTTACGTAAGATTATTGTTATATAAAAAAAATTTATTTCCCATCGATGTTTCGAATGCAATGAATACTCCCTTTCTCTCCTCCCCCCCTCCATATTTTTCTCTCTCTCTCTCTCTCTCTCTTTCGCTCGTTCGCTCACTCTCACTCGTTTTGTTTCTTCGTTAAAATGTCATTCCCGCGGTAAGGAGGTCACTTGGTTAATTTTAGAAACGTAACTCCTACAGAATCTCATAAACGTAAAGAGAATGTTAAGGCCTTTTTAACTCTCTCGTTTGATTCAGGGTCGTTCTGTTTCGACGCGTTGGATAAAGAAAAGATGGTTGAGATATCCTCCTCGTGATAATAGAACGAATAGAACGAGAGTTAAGTTACGTCAAAGGTGTCTACGTAACGAATTCAATTAGATCTTTTTTTTTTTTTT
>NC_057694.1:7068572-7071765 GCF_014466175.1 Vespula pensylvanica
TATATATATATATATATATATATATATATATATATATATATTTATCAATTAAACTTAACTTTAATGGTTATTTTATTATATTAATGATTATACTATCTATATTATCATTTATATCTTGCGATATTAATTGAATTCGCATTAATGTTAATTTGCGAAAGAATGTGGAATTTCTTTTTTCTTTCTCTTTTTTCTTTTCTCTTTGTTTTTTTTTTTTTTTGTTTTTATTCAAATCAAACTTTTCGACCCTATGAAACGAACGAAATATCTTTGGTTGGCTCGGACGAAAAAATATTGTACGGAGATAATCGGCCATTATTTTTTTCATTTCCTATTCGTTCAAGACAGTTCGGGATATAAATCGTGACAAATTTAAAATTGTTATTCGAGTTAAGTACTTACGTCCACGAAATGTCGAGTTCCGCGGTATGTTTTTGACAGATCCATTGAGATCGTTTGAAATTCGTATGGATCAAGTACCATTAGCGTGCGTTTATTCGTCTGGAACTATCGAAAAACGATAAGTTGTTCGTTACTGTCGATAACTTTAATTTATTTTATACGATTAATTTCGAACAAGTCTAATAGAAACGTTATTCGAGCGATTATGATATTATTATTAAAACATGATATTAGACTGTCCCCAAAGAATATCGAACGAGCTCGGTTTGCGAAAATCTTATTGTAATAATTTTTCGTTCAAATGGGAAACGTAAGATACACCGATAACACGTACACACGCACACGTACAAAAAGATATATCTGTATAAAACCAAAAAAGTAAAAAAAGAAGAAGAAGAAGAAAAAAAGACGAGAAACGAAGAAAAAATAAACAAAAAAGGAAATTAAATTATTATATAGAGAAAAGAAAGAAAAAAAGAAAGAAAGTAAGAAAAGAAAAAAAAAAAAGAAAGAAAAATAACGATTTGCTCTTCACCATTTCATAATGTATATGTAATATATGAATAGATGAGATAATTAAATTGTAGAACTAGTCTATGTATGGCTGTGCATCTCTGGAATACAGATAATGAACGGAACGTTTTAGTAGAAAAAAAAAGAAGAAAAAAAAAAAACACAAAAAAAAATATTAAGCACCGAGGGTTTAAGTAAAAAGAAGAAGAATAAGAAAAAAATATATATATATATATACAATGAATTATTCCTCGTCCTAGGATAAGAATCCTATTTGAATATATCATAGACTTTTACGGTCTTCCCCAGATATGTGACTCGCGTAATTCCCCATTAGTCAACTTTTTTTCCTCATCCCTTGCTTCTTCTGTCCCTTTCCCTCTCCACCACCCCTTTTCTCGATCCCACTTCTCATTCGTCTCCGTCTTCGTTTTTCTTTCTGTTTCTATTTCCGTCTATTTGTCTATATTCTAATTACTAAATTAAGAGAGAGAATTACAAGAGAATAATTAAAGAAAAACAAAAAAATAAAAAAATAAAAAATGAAATAAAAAAATAATAATAAAAAATAGAGAGAGAAGAAGAAGAAGAAGAAGAAGAAGAAGATGAAGTTGATGATAATGTTGATGATGATGATGATGACGATGATGATGATGATGATGATGATGATGACGATGATGACGATGACGATGATGATGATGACGGAAAATAAAAGAAAATATTTAGGCATTCCATCTGTAAATTTCAGGATGATATACTTACATGCTAAAATATTATTTCCTGTACCATATATCTCGATAGCGTATTAATCTCAAACTACGCGTAACGTTATCCGAATTTCTTCAGAAGTTTGAAGAGCTTGAAATTCCAACGTGTAATCGATGTCCCGAGGAAACATATAGAATGGTATTAATGTCTTGGGAAGTTACATAAGTTTCCACGAGCATTTCTTCTTGTAACTCGACGATGATGATCGATTATATTAGAACGCGACGATCTATCTATCTATCTATCTATCTATCTATCTATCTATTTATCTATTTATCTATCGGTGATCTCTAATGAATTTAGATTCTTCTTTCCTTTCTTTTTTCTTCTTCTTCTTCTTTTTTTTTTCTTCTTTTTCCTATTCTTTCAAAAAGACGACGCGAAAGGAAAATAAATTAAGTTAGAAACGGGGAGAATTGAAAAAGTATTAAAAGAAGAAAATAAAACGATGACGACGACAACAACAACAACAACAACGACGACAACGACAACAACGGCAAAATAATTGGAATGTCAAAAGAAAAAAGAGAAAGGAAAAAAGAAAAAAAAGGATGTCAAAAGTGTACATCGAGAAAAATATTTCATTGCAATTTTTCATCGTTTGTTTATTTCTTTTTATGGAAAAAAAAAAGAAACAAAACAAAAAACATATATATGTACATAGATAGCGTATGAATCTGAATGTAATAAAAAAAAAGAAAAAAGAAAAAAAAAAATTTTTCGAACACCATTCAAAGAAAAAATATGGAGTGAGCAAAAAAAAAAAGAACATTTCTTTGGACACTTATCGGATATCTTTTATTGTTAAACGATTCGATCGATTCGAGCTCCGTTAAGAGCTATCATTGCGAGTTGCGAGTATACGAATGGATCGAGAGTAAACGATGATAAATTTTCGTAGAAACGAATGGATTCGTTTCTAACGCGTTACCGCGTACGAACGTGTATCGATCGTTCACCGAGTAAGTACATAGAACGCGATGGGTTCTAATGACTCACACCAAGCGATTCCATTTAGGTCGTCCTACGTGTTACGTGTTCGTAAAACGGTTATCGAGTAAAAGAAGAATCGTGATCGCTATCTTAAACGAAGACGTAGGTTTCTATAATATATACATATATGTATATATTATATATATATATATATATTATATATGTGAAGGTATATAACGCAATGTCCTTTACGTAACAACTATGACGATTAATCGTCGATAACAATGTCATTTGCGCTTTGCGAGGTTGCACACAGGACACGCACATCGATAATAACAACAAGAATAATAATAGTAATAATAACAATAGTAATAATAATAATAATAATAATAAAAATAATAATAATAATGATGATGATGATGATGATGATGACGATGATGATAATAATCTTCAAGTGATAACGATTTGAAATTTCACGTGATCATCATAGTCGTTGTCTCGAACGTGATGTTCAACGAGGATCTATCATATTCGTGTCCTCTATGTACACTTACTTCTAATTTTTTTTTTTTTTTTTTTT
>NC_057694.1:7071902-7079957 GCF_014466175.1 Vespula pensylvanica
CTCTCTCTCTCTCTCTCTCTCTCTCTTTTAATTCAACAAAATCATATAAATTTATGTCTCTCCCTGTCTTTCTCTTTCTCTCTCCTTTTCTCATAGATACGATTCGATTGTTTGTTGTCCTGTAAAAAAAAAAAAAAAAGAAAAAAAAAAATAAAGAAAATAAGAAAAAAGTAAAGAAGATGGAAGTGTTTAGAGAAAGAAAATGATAATAATAAAAGTAAGAAATAGAAAAGTTTAAGTAAATTTTAATGCGTTCGCGTAAAGCGCCCGACTTTTGTTGTTTCGTTATTATGTTCTTCGTTAATATTAAAATGAATTTTATCGAAGCGTATATCAATTTAATATATATATATGTGTGTGTATGTGTGTGTGTGTGTGTGTGTGTGTGTGTGTATGTGAAAAATATATTATGTACGTATAGGATTTTGTGTGTCCTATCTAAAGGACGATGACAAAACATTCGGTTTCTAGCGAAACGTAACACGAAGGAATATTATCGAACTTTGTTTACGTTCGAGTATTTAGGTTTCAAGGACAAAAATATTGTACCGGTACCCATTAATCGATATACATATATAAATAGAAAGAAATATCTACTTCAGTAGGAATCATTGGCTCGTAGCGTTTGTAACGCGTCCTTCGCTGTTCGTCGTTGTCGTCGTCGTAGTCGTAGTTGTAGTCGTCGTAGTCGACGAGTTTGTAAAAAGAAGCGAGAAAAATATGAGAGATAAGAGAGATAGATAGATAGATCGATTGAACGAAAAAAGAACTACAACAACAACAACAAAATAGTAAAAAAGGTAACTCTGTGTATGCGAGATTGTAAGAATTAAAAACCCAAGATCGGGTAGTATAGTTTATATTCTAGTGTAATCGATAATTTGTGGAGTTAATCGGTGGATAATATATATATATATATTATATATATATATATTAAATATATTATATATATATAGGTATATATCAATCTTATTATTTTGTAAATATTCGTTTGAATAAATCCTGAGATGATATGTAAAAATTGTATAAATATTTCAACGGCGTGTAATATTGTTTATATATATATATATATATATGTGTATATATATATATATATGTACCAATTTTATTTATTATTATATGTTTACCTTTTATGGGGGAAATTAATTAAAAGCGTTAAGAGATAAGAAACGATATCAAAAAGGTCAGAATCAAATAAGATCAAAAAGATCAGATTAAAACGTTATCCTTTTATTTATTTTTCACATATTTATATATTTATTTACTTATTTACTTATTTATTTATTTATTTATTTATTTATTTCTACCACGTATGTCTGCTTTTTTATATTTTTTTTTCTTCCATTTTTTTCCCTTTTAAATTCACTTTCCTCGAATCCTTCAACAACTAGACGACACGTTCGAAAGTTATTGTAAGTCGATAAAGCGAGTTCATGGACATAGAGCGCGAAGTCGTGGAGAAGTTCGAGAGAAAACGAAGTGGGCGGTGGATCGAGTTGGATCGAGTTATACCGAGGACAAGAGTAGACCTTGCTTTTTGTTTAGGAAAACGACAGGGTGAGGGCCGAACGATGGAGAAGTGGGGGTGTGAGTGAGTGCATGATGGAGAAGCATCTTGCTTGCTTGCTTGCTTGTTTGCTTTTCTACCAGTGGAATTACATATATACGTACATACATACATACATATATATATATATATACATACATTACATACATATGTATCGAGAAAAAAAAGAAGATGGTACGATGAACGAGATGCGATGAACAACACATCCTTTTGCACTCTCCGCTTCTCTCTTTTTTGTATTTCTTTTTTCTTTTCTTTTCTCCCTTTTTCATTTTTTCCTTTTTTTTTTTTTTTTTTTTTTCATCGACTAATTACTTTACGATGCTCTCTCTTTCTCTCTTTTTCTCGTTTTCTCTCTCGTTCTTGCTTGTCCGTCTGTCTCTATAATTTCACGTCGAAAGTACTGGGACCAGAATTTTTTAAGCAAACGAAACAAAAGAAGAAATTTACAAAGTGAAAAAACGATCAATATTAAAGAATCTACGAGACAAAGAATGTTAAATAACGTTACGGTTAAATCACTGAATATTTCACGGTTGGTTTAAAATATTAATTTTGCAATTTGCAACGTCATTGTATGTGCGTATCTGCATCTTGTATATGCACATGTACGTAATACATTATATTTGAGAGTTGTTGCGAATGTCTTAAAATACATCTTCAAGAATATCACAAAGTTTTATTAATTTAAACGAGATATTTGACAATGTCTACATACACACACACACACACACAAACACATATATATATTGATTTCGATTTTATTTAATTTATTAATTTATTTCAATATTTTTTCTCTTGTTGATCGCGAAAGAAAAGCATTTAGTTTTTGGATAATTCAATGCGTACCTACTTTATATTACATATACATACATACATATATATTTATACATACATGCATATATACATATATACATACCTATCGTACGTATACATATATATATGAGTAGAGTTTCCCATAAATGGCATGGAACCGAGAAAATATCGTTTGCAATGTTCACGAATACGAGTATATAAGCAAAAGAAGCGGAAAATCGTATCCTCGGTGTTACACGGTATTGCTTGGTCAGAATTACAAGCTGAGAGAAGGTAATTCGCGTTCTCGTTTTCTTCGCTTCCGTGCAATCCAATCGTCGTCGTCTTCGTCATCGTCATCCTCGTCCTCTTCGTCGTCATCGTCGTCGTGGTGGTCGTCGCCGTCTAGATTGGCAATCTTAGTATATCTAACGTATGTATTTTCATCGTGTTGGCTCTGAACGATCAACGAAAAAAAAAAAAAAAATCTTTGATTACAGTATATTCTCGATTATCGTGCTCGCTCGACATTCGTTTCTTCTCTTTTCTCTCTTTCTTTTTTTCTTGTTCTTCTTATCTTTTTTTTTTTTTCTATCCTCATTTCTCCTCTTTTTTTTGTTAATAATTTTTCACAAAATATTCTCGGATCGTTTGGATAACTTTTTTCGTTACTAATTTCGCTAATAATTAGATTTTTTTTTTCATCTCCTTCATCTTCTTCTTTTTCTTTTTCTTCTTTTTCTTCTTCTAGAGTTTATAGCTTATCCAATTTGTAGCTTATGATGAACTATGTTGAAATCGAATAGAAACGTAAAGTAAAGAGAATAAAAGGAAAAGAATGGAAAATCTGAGGAATTCGATATTTTTTTTTTCATGTTTTTGTTCTGTTCTATTTTTTAATTTTTTTTATTCATTTTTTTTTTGCATTATTAATCAGCTCGTCTTTCAATTTGATTATACGCTTATTCCTATCGTTATAAAATATATAAATCGATGGGCGATTTTAAGTATCGTATATTTGTAATAATCGTCTATGTGTATCGCGTATCGATGAATGAGTAAATAAAATAGCGAATATCTTCTTAAGTTTGCAATAAATTATTGAACGTCTCATGATGTATGATTTTTTTCAAAGCACACTAATTCGATACGTTGGATATATTTTTGTAACTATATATACATACATCAAATTTTCTATCTGCAAAAATAAATTAGAGATATTTTAAGCTTTATATATAAAATATTAAACTTATCGATCCGCTATAATTTCATTTAAAAAAGAAAAGAAAAGAAAGAAACAAACAAACAAAGAAAAGCAAAAATGAAAGAAAATGAAAAAAAAAAAAAAGAAAAAGAAAAAAGAACGAATAAATTCGATTTGTAAAAGATATAATTAAATAGACAAAATTATATAAATGTTTGTAAAGACAGAGATAGAAGCGAAGAATAGAAAGAGAAAAAGAAGAAAAAAGAGAGAAAGAAAGAATTAGGATATCACTGGTCAGTAGCAAGTAAAATGATGAAGTACTTTTCATTATGAGCACAGTTAGTCGTAGGATGCACGTTCTCAAATGACGTCAAGTCTGTTCGTCGATGTTGATTGTCGACGTCGTCGGTGGCCTGCGATTCTAGAATGCACGCGTTAGTAACGTGTGCTCGTCGTATTCTCGACGACGAATTTCGGAAAATCCTCGAAATAGAGTGTACCGAGTACGAAGTAAAGCCAACACACGGCACCGACCTTCTGGTTTCACTATACATAGTAGATCGTCGCTGAATCTAAATTCGGAACGTTAGAAACATACGAGTCTTCTTCTTCTATCAAAGCTAGTATTACGTATTACATATGTACGTATGCATGTACATATACGTATGTATGTATGTATGTGAAGATCTATCGAAATTATAAGTTAATTTTTTATTTGTATATATATATATATATTTTTTTTTTCTGTATAATAAATTAATATAATTTAAATAAATAATAAATATTTTTTTTTTTAATCGAGAAAGCTAGATACAAGTAAAATTGTTACGCGTTAAATTGTTTTTAGAAAATCTTTCATAATAAATTATTAGTATTATTATTTTTGTAATGTTATTAATTTGTTCGTCGAACTATTTGTTAAAATAATAAATGTGTATATATATGTATATATATATATATATATATATAAGTAAAATTTATCACAGATTTTTGAAACAACTGAACACATAAATCATACTTGATAATTGATAATAACACAGAAGCGCGAAACCAGAAGCCTGTCGGCTTTACTCGAATCGTTAAATCTTCCTGTAAGTGACATTGAAATAGCACGTCCTTGTGGAAAATTCATCGAAGCAAGGTCGTCGAGAAGGATCCTTAACGAATTGTAAATCTTGATATAGTTTATTAGAAATTTGTTGACGGAGAGTTGGAAGGAGAAGGACGGACGGGAATTGAATCGCGAATTAGAACGATCGATTTTTATTGGATTTTTTTTTTTTTTCTTTTTTTCTTTTTTTTCGTTTAAATTTAATTTAAACAAACACACATACACACACGAATATACACAGACAGATACACAAAATTATAATTAAAAAGAACGGAAACGTTCTTTTTAACCAAAGAAGTTTTGAAAATAAATGAAAATTAATTCAACGCTGATGCGATTAGAGTTCAGGGAACACAAACATTAATAATCCATGGTCATATAACATGGAATGTAATTTACATAGTAGGCGAACAGAAAATCCGTAAACGTTATAGGTATATACACGTTATTAGATACGTCGCATAATAATTTGCAGTCTAATGTGTAGCGAGCATTAGAATGCACGTGATAGGAGATATAGCATGTGGGTCCAAGCGAGATATGTTAATAGATAAGAACTTTGATCGTCTGGAAAGGCTGTATTAAAAACTCGAGTTGCGAAGTGATATCATCCACTTCGAACTTCTTGTCTCTGATTTTCGACTGATCGAAATCGTTTCTTCTCATGACGATAGAGAAGAAAAGAAAGAGAGAGAGAGAGAGAGAGAGAACATGTGCATAACTCGATTTATCAAAAATCGACCGATCGACCAACATTATAGACAGAGGATAATGATAGAAATGAATATTATCAATAATAATAATAATAATAATTAATAATAGTAATTAATGACAATTAACTTTTTATCTTAGAGTACCTGAAAGTGTTTAATAGTTTGAAACAAATGAAATTTTTAATAGTTTATTTTTCGCTCGAACAAATCGTGCATATATAATTGATAAAAAGTAATTATTCGATTACTCTATATTTAGATTTGTCAGATATAAATTAATATTTCTTTAATTTTCTTTTACATGCACATACACACCCATACACACACACACACAGAGATACATGTATGTATATATAAGAATAGAGAAAAGAGAAGAGATTTCGACTCGCTATCCGAGTAAAATTACGATTATAGTCACGGCACGAGGATGATGAAGGTGGGGGTGAGGGTAAGATGGGAGGTGGGAGGGGTGGTGATGGGAAGTGGAAGGCGTCGAGATTTCGTTTTTCATGCAAACCTGGCCAGGAGCCAAACGATTGCGGCGAGGTGTTTGCGTAGGGTTGTTGTATCATCGACGAGTGGCCAACTTGTTGTAATTACGCTGTTATAATCGAAAGCAACCGTAATAATAATTTCGTAACGTGCGATTGTACGTTCTATATACATACTTATATACCTACGCACGCAGATACATACATACATACATATTTATTCACTTATGTACGTACGTATATAGATGTAGATACGTGCATTGAATATTTACAGAAATTGACTATAATATAAAGTAAAATTTTGGAAATACTATGAAAGACAGTTCTGATGATTAACATAGAAATTTCTAAATCTATAATAACCACTTATGTACGACTCCATAGTTTATTAAACGTACCACGAACATTAATCGGGATTATTATTCTCCTACTCGAAAATGAACGACGTGAACGAGTTTCGTTCGGAAAGCTATGGGAGAGCTTATAATAGAGCACGGATCGATCATCGTCCTAGTATAGAGTCTATTGATTCGATCGGAACTACTCGAGCCGAAGAATAGCCGACATCCCATTAGCTTTTAACGCGTTATCATCTCATTTCATCTCGACTCATCTCATCTCATCGAAAAGCATCAATCGGTTTATTCTCAAATTGCGTACAACATATATATATATATATACATATATATATATATATATATATATATATATAACTTTTTTGTCTGATCAATGAATTGCTTCTTTTTCGAGGATCTTTTCTCTCTCTCTCTCTCTTTTTATCTCTCTATATTCTATGTTTTTTAGTTCAATTATCTCTCTCGTACCACTTTCTAACATAGTTCCTCGTATAGTAATGCCTTGCTGCCCTGGTTATACTATCCCAGCACTCAAGCTTTGAGTATCAAATGTTCTATGACGTGATTCAGCCCCTTTCCAACTCATCGTCGCCATCTTCTAAAGTTCCTAAACCACGAAGATTTTGTCCCTCCCCTATTCGCTTCTCTCGTAATAGGGGCCTTGCTAGATACCTAGCTAGCTAGCTAGCTAGCTAGCTACATAGCTACATAGCTACATAGCTAGCTCGTTCGTTCGTTGGTTCGCTATTGCTGCAAATGATTAGACGCCATTTCTGTCTATAATAGGGCACACCTTGCTCTAGACTCCACCCTTCGTGTTAAGCGACCCGATAGGACCTCGTTTAGTGATTGATCGTTCGCATCAAAGGAACTCTGTCTCTCTCTCTCTCTCTCTCTCTCTATCTTTCTCTACGTTCTGTCATCATGCGAACATTAATTCCACCTGATCGAAATAACGGTCATGATTTCTAGGAAACCAAGGATCCCCTCTTCTCTTTATTTTACACCTAAGAGGGAATTAAATTTTTCATTTTTTTTTTTTTTTATCGACACTCGATCAAAAGTTTCTTTTATTAGAAAATTTTTGTTAGGTAACAAGTACGCACATCTTTTTTTTTTTATCTTTCTCTAATCATTTGATTTTCTTTTCGTTCTTTATTAAAAGTATGTTCTTTTTTTTTTTTCAAGATGGTATACTGCGTAAGTTTCATGTAGTAAGACACACGTATCATTTTTCATCGTTCTATTCATAAAATTGTAAACACACGTACATTATGTTAGGGTATTTGATTTCAACGAGGACAGCTCTTATACGATCCATGACTCACTCACTTACTCGTTCGTTCGTTTCGGATTTCTCATGCGTAAGTATGGCGGCTCTCGATCGGTCGAATTGTGTCTCATGATTTTTTATTTTGCATTTTCCTTTTCTTTTTGTTATCTCTCCTATTTCTCTCTTCGATTCGTCCGATATCGCCTTGTTATCCGATATGTGTGTAAGTGAGCGAAAAAGGAAAAAAAGTAAAAAAGAAAACTCGTGCGATATACATAAATAATTTGAGCGAACGAATTGATCGAAATTACTCCGACGACCTCGATAACGAGACAAAATCATTTTCTTTTTCTCTCTCTCTCTTTCGAAGGAAAAAGCTCTTCCATGGATATTATTATTATTATTATTATTATTATTATTATTATTATTATTATTATTACTACTACTATTAAGAAAGCAGAAAAGAAAAATAGAAAATGCAAAGAAAAAAAAAATGAACAAATAAGATAGTAGCAAAAATTAAAAAAAAAAAACGAAGAAAA